>NC_045788.1:111480976-111780976 GCF_009873245.2 Balaenoptera musculus
CATTGATTTTGTGGTCAAAAGACCTATTTTCACATCTCAGTTCAATGTTTATCAGCTATACAACACTGTGTGGGTTACTCAGTCTCCTTAAAACTCCATTTATTGCTTATTACTACAGGCAGGCCAGGCTTTGTTCAGGTACATGAGATATCAGTAAATGGGATAATAATTGTACTTAATGATTTCGTGAGAAGTAAATGTTTAGAATGATGTGGGATACATGACTAGCAATCAAAAATTCCAGCAAACATTCTTGTCAAGGTCATATGGGTTAAGATACTTTGGTTTGGGATTTCTTTTTTGGGGGGATTTCAAATTTTTTGATACTTAAGTAGAACACTATTTGTAAGATTTCAGGAATTCTATGTAATTTTGATGATATGATGATCATGGGCAGAGTATAAGACGAGTTACCAGTAAACTAGCAAATTTTATATCACTTTTACCGTGCTAATAAAAATACTTCCCAGTAGATAATATAGTGTTCTACTGAGTCATTTTTTATGTCATTGAAACTTATTCTGCTTCCTTCCTCTACTGACTCCCAGGAAGCTGAGGGTTTTAAGTTTGAATGCAGACTTAAAACTTAAAACCTTTTTCTTCTGACATAGCTGTGTTTTTTCCCCTCATCTTTACCTACCCACATATGGGGTTTCAGCTCTTGGATGTTTTCTTTGTTTTGTATTTGTCTGATTTCACAGTTCTGCTGGATTTGCATGGTTTTGTTATAAGTTGCCTGAAATCTATTTTGGAAGTAGGCTTTGGTATCAGAGTTAATGTGGAAAACATGAAATAAAAATTTCAACTGTCGAACTCCTAGTTGATATCCATCCTACCATAATAAGATTCACAATCAGTCTATTATGTGTTTCCTCCAAAACCAAAATCAATCAGGCTCTCTACAATGATTTTCTCATAAAAATGGCATCCATTCCTAATGTACCTTATTGACTATTAGAAAATAGTGTCCCATGACATTGAACTTGCTAGTTTTTGACATACTAGATGTGAAGATGTCTAATATGTCAAAGACTTAAGGAGGTAAGGGTCTTTTGTTATTACAATAAGAACATAAAACTTTCTCACAGTTGTTTTGGCCACCCTATGATGCCAGAGCTGTCTTTACCATAAACAGAGAGCATTCCCCTAGCATTAAGGGTGTTAACATGGGTTACCAAGTCATATCATCTCAGAAGCTTTTGTTTCAGGATTTAAACAAAATATTCTAACATAATTTATGTAGGAAAAGAAAAAGCAGAGAAATAAACTATTATTTAAATATATTATATCAGGGCACATCATTTTATGTGCAAAATAGTATTTGTCACCTAACTTGCAAATTTACTAATTTTCTGTTTGTATTGTTCCATTTTACCTGGATGAAAGATTTTATTCTTTGGACTGAAAATTCTAAAAAATACGTTTGGTATGAGTGATGTTTCTATAATGATTTAATCTCCAACTGAGGAAGATACTTTCGGCTTCCAAACTTTTAGGATTGGAAATTTCTTAGTGCAATAATCACAGCCAGATATATGGAATCAGTCTTACCTAGATATTTCCACAGTTAAAGTCAAGCAATTTGGAAAGTTGCATTAGCTCTTTCAGGTTTTAGAGACCATTTAGAAAATCACCATTTCTTTGCAATAATAGCAAAGTGTGAATAAAATAAGCCCATTAGGTCCATGCAGGTGCCTGATGTGACTGGAAAGAGTGGTAGAAGCATGCATAAAAAGTGCCCTGAGAAATCTAGGGCAGGACCATTAATGAATCAAATTAGATCATGGGTGGTCAGTTACAGTTGGAATAATGTATTTTTTAAGATGAAAAACAAGTTACTGTGTTCTACTATACCTATTTAACCAATCAAACCAAAAATAAACCCTAATCAGAGTAGAAAGAGAAACAGAGACAGCACTAAGCCACAATATATATTAGTTGATGAATGGTTATAGAGCTACTGATATGTAACATAAGCCTGTATTGAAATATATGTGTACACAGTAAAATAAAATAGGCAACAAAAGTGAAAGGAGAAGCACTTTAATCTTTCAGCCTGAAGTGTTTTTTCTATAATTAAAATTTAAACTAGAGAATGTGGGGTCTATGTCTTATTTAGAAAGGTTGAAAAACATTAGAATGTTTGAAAGTATTTAAATGTAGTTTTTGCATTATTTGTCAATCATCAGATTACCTTTTCCCAGAATCAGTCAGTCATTGTTTAGCATTTTTGTTACACCATGTTAGAAGATTTAGTTCCTATTTTAAAATTTCAACTTGATGAAAACCAGATTCTCTTCAGAGCTCGTATCTACAGATCAACAGATGATCATCTTTTGCACATTCTCTCTATATATAGAATCCTCTATTCCCACATTATTTTCTGGGCAATTATTCTATGTCCTTCAGATCTTAAGGTAATAACACTTTTCCAAAAAACCATTTCTGAGTGTCAAATTTGGGCTAACTCTTCCTGTAATAGACTCTCATTTCAGTCTTGACTTTTTCTTTAGTACTTAGTATAATTTTTAATTATATACACAGGGAATGTGCTCAGTAATTACCTACATAAATCAATGGGAAAAAAGGAAAGAATAGAGAAGTTTAAATAGTATTCAACAGCAGACTCAAAGTGGTGCATTTGACAGTGGACATTTTCTTTTTTTTTTTAATTGAAGTATAGTTAATTTACAATGTTTTGTTAGTTTCAGGTGTACAGCCAAGTGATACAGTTATACATATATACATATTTCAGATTCTTTTCCATTTTAGGTTATTACAAGATACTGAATATTGTTCCCTGTGTTATACAATAGGTCTTTGTTGTTTACCTATTTTAATTATAGTAGTGTGTATATGTTAATCTCAAACTCCTAATTTATCTCCCCCCCTTCCTGCTATCCCCTCTGGTAACCATAAGTTTATTTTCTATGTGTGTGAGTCTGTTTCTATTTTATAAATAAGTTGATTTATATCATTTTTCTACATTCCACATGTAAGTCATATCATATGGTATTTGTCTTCTTCTGTCTGGCTTACTTCATTTAATATGATAATCTCTAGGTCCAGCCATGTTGCAAATGGCATTATTTCATTCTTTTTTATGGCTGAGTAATATGCATTTGTATTATATATATATATATATATATATATATATATATATATATATACACACACACATATATATATACACACATATATATATATATATATATATATATATATATATATATATATATATATATATATATATACCACATTTCCTTTATTCATTCATCTGCTGGACATTTGGTTTGCTTTCATGTCTTGGCTATTGTAAATAGTGCTGCTATGAACATTGGGGTGCATGTATATTTCCGAATTAGAGTTTTCTTTGGATATATGCCCAGGAGTGGGATTGCAGGATCATGTGGTAACTCTATTTTTAGTTTTAAAAGGAACCTCCATAGTGTTCTCCATAGTGGCTGCACCAATGTACATTTCCACCAACAGTGTAGTAAGGTTTCTTTTTCTCCACATCCTCTTTAGCATTTATTCTTTGTAGACTTTTTAATGATGGCCATTTTGACTGGTGTGAGGTGATACCTCATTGCAGTTTTGATTTGCATTTTTCTAATAATTAGCAATGTTGAGCATCTTTTCAAGTACCTGTTGGCTCTGTATGTCTCCTTTGAGGAATGTCTATTTAGATCTTCTACCCATGTTTTGATTGGGTTTTTTGTATTTTTGATATTAAGCTGTATGAGCTGTTTATATATTTTGGAAATTAATCCCTTGTCGGTAGCAAATATTTTTTCCCATCCCGTAGGTTGTCTTTTTGTTTTCTTTATAGTTTCCTTTGCTGTGCAAAGACTTTTAAGTTTAATTAGGTCCCATTTGTTTATTTTTGTTTTTATTTCCATTACTCTAGGAGACGGATCCAAGAAATATTTCCGCGACATGTCAAAGAATGTTCTGCCTATGTTTTCCTCTAGGAGTTTTATAGTATCTGATGACAGTGGACATTTTCTTTACAGAATTTATCAAGTAGCTATTAAGCAATGAATGTTTTCTTGGAAGGAGGTTGGTTTCATTATATAGATGTTAAGCATTCACTATATTCATATGCTTCCTACTTTGTATTTATAACAATTGTTAAACCACAAGATAATATTTTTAAATTGTCATAACTAATGAGTCATTTTGAGATATATAGTTCAATTTTTGTTGCTTCATACTACAATGTATTTGCCAAATAGATCACTTTATATTGATTTATTCCATGATCAGTAAGATTCGTAATATTCTAACTGAACACCCATGACACACATTTTCTAATTTCAAAAAAATATGAAAAAAAAGATACAAGCATAGAGCACATTAATGCCAGTCTCAAACTTTTTTATAATTTAAATTTTAAAAAGTTAGTTGGACTTGAATGTGTCTCTTCACAATGCCTTTTCTGTTTGGAAGAGACATCAAATTTTACTCAGATAATTATGTGCTATTAAGTAAAGAATAAATTAGCAAGAAAATTGCACCATTAGTAAAATTTTGTTCTTAATTTAACATAATAAATGATTATAACCTTATTATTATGGCATTGAAATTTAACATAGAAAAGTCTCATTTATAGCTAAAATGGATTTTAGTTATGCTGTTTTACTACTGCATCTGTTAATGCTTTAATTTTTTTTTTTTTTAACAACTTTATTGGCGTATAATTGCTTTACAATGCTGGGTTAGTTTCTGCTGTAGAACAAAGTGATTCAGCTATATATAAACATTTATTCGCATATCTCCTCCCTCTTGCATCTCCTTCCCAGCCTCACTATCTCACCCCTCCAGGTGGACACAAAGAACCGAGCTGATGTCCCTGTGCTATGTGGCTGCTGCCAAATAGCTTTCTATTTTACATTTGGTAGTGTATATATGTCCATGCCACTCTCTCATTTCGTCTCAGCTTACCCTTCCCCATCCCCATGTCCTCAAGTCCATCCTGTAAGTCTGCGTCTTTATTCCTGTCCTGCCCCTAGGTTCTTCAGAACTTTTTTTTTTTTTTTTTTTTAGATTCCATATGTATGTGTTAGCATACGGTATTTGTTTTTCTTTCTGACTTATTTCACTCTGTATGACAGTCTCAAGGTCCTTCCACCTCACTACAGACAACTCAATTTCATTTCATTTTATGGCTGAGTAATATTCCATTGTATATATGTGTCACATCTTCTTTATCCATTCATCTGTTGATGGACACTTCGGTTGCTTCCATGTCCTGCCTATTGTAAATAGAGCAGAAATGAACATTGTGGTGCATGACACTTTTTGAATTATGGTTTTCTCCAGGTATATGCCGAGTAGTGGGATTGCTGGGTCGTATGGTAGTTCCAATTTTACTTTTTATTCTTTTTTTTTTGTAACCTTTATTGGAGTATAATTGCTTTACAATGGTGTGTTAGTTTCTGCTTTATAACAAAGTGAATCAGCTATACATATACATATATCCCCATATCTCCTCCCTCTTGCGTCGCCCTCCCACCCTCCCTATCCCAACACTCTAGTTGGTCACAAAGCAACGAGCTGATCTCACTGTGCTATGCGGCTGCTTCCCACTAGCTATCTATTTTACATTTGGTAGCATATATAAGCCCATGCCACTCTCTCACTTCAGACCAGCTTACCCTTCCCCCTTCCCGTGTCCTCAAGTCCATTCTCTATGTCTCCGTCTTTTTTCCTGTCTTGCCCCTAGGTTCTTCATAACCATTTTTTTTTTAGGTTCCATAAATATGTATTAGCATACAGTATTTATTTTTCTCTTTCTGACTTACTTCACTCTGTATGACAGACCCCAGGTCCATCCACCTCACTACAAATAACTCAATTTCACTTCTTTTTTGGCTGAGTAATATTCCATTGTATATATGTGCCACATCTTCTTTATCCATTCATCTGTCGATGGACACTTAGGTACCTTCCATGTCCTGGCTACTGTAAATAGAGATGCAATGAACATTGTGGTACATGACTCTTTTTGAATTATGGTTTTCTCAGGGTATATGCCCAGTAGTGGGATTGCTGGGTCATAAAGTAGTTCTACTTTTAGGTTTTTAAGGAACCTCCATACTGTTCTCCATAGTGGCTGTATCAATTTACATTCCTACCAATAGTGCAAGAGGGTTCCCTTTCCTCCACACCCTCTCCAGCATTTACTGTTTGTAGATTTTTTGATGATGGCCATTCTGACTGGTTTGAGGTGATACCGTATTGCAGTTTTGATTTGCATTTCTCTAATGATTAGTGATGTTGAGCATCCATTCATGTGTTTGTTGGCAATCTGTATATCTCCTTTAGATAAATGTCTGTTTAGGTCTTCTGCCCATTTTTGAATTGGGTTGTTTGATTTTTTGATAATGAGCTGCTTGTATATTTTGGAGATTAATCCTTTGTCAGTTGCTCCATTTGCAAATATTTTCTCCCATTCTGAGGGTTGTCTTTTCGTCTTGTTTATGGTTTCCTTTGCTGTGCAAAAGCTTTTAAGTTTCATTAGGTCCCATTTGTTTATTTTTGTTTTTATTCATTTCTCTAAGAGGTGGGTCAAAAAGGATCTTCCTGTGTTGTATGTCATAGAGTGTTCTGCCTATGTTTTCCTCTAACAGTTTTATAGTGTCTGGCCTTACATTTAGGTCTTTAATCCATTTTGAGTTTTTTTTTGTGTGTATGGTGTTAGGAAGTGTTCTAATTTCATACTTTTACATGTACCTGTCCAATTTTCCTAGCACCACTTATTGAAGAGACTGTCTTTTCTCCACTGTATATGCTTGCCTCCTTTATCAAAGATAAGGTGACCATATGTGCGTGGGTTTATCTCTGGGATTTCTATCCTGTTCCATTGACCTATATTTCTGTTTTTGTGCCAGTACCATACTGTCTTCATTACTGTAGCTTTGTTGAATAGTCTGAAGTCAGGGAGGCTGATTCCTCCAGCTCTGTTTTTCTTTCTCAAGGTTGCTTTGGTTATTTGGGGTCTTTTGTGTTTCCATACAAATTGTGAAATTTTTTGTTCTAGTTCTGTGAAAAATGCCATTGGTAGTTGGATAGGGTTTGCATTGAATCTGTAGATTGCTTTGGGTAGTATAGTCATTTTCACAATGCTGATTCTTCCAATCCAAGAACATGGTATACCTCTCCATCTGTTTATATCATCTTTAATTTCTTTCACCAGTGTCTTGTACATTTCTGCATACCGGTCTTTTGTCTCCTTAGGTAGGTTTATTCCTAGGTATTTTATTCTTTTTGTTTCAGTGGTAAATCGGAGTGTTTCCTTAATTCCTCTTTCAGATTTTCCATCATTAGTGTATAGGAATGCAAGAGACTTCTGTGCATTAATTTTATATCCTGCTATTTTACCAAATTCATTGATTAGCTCTAGTAGTTTTCTGGTAGCATCTTTGGGATTTTCTATGTATAGTATCATGTCATATGCAAACAGTGACAGTTTTACTTCTTCTTGTCCAATTTGGACTCCATTTATTTTTTTTTCTTCTCTGATTGCTGTGGCTAAAACTTCCAAAACTATGTTGAATAATAGTGGTGAGAGTGGAAAACCTTATCTTCTTCCTGATCTTAGTGGAAATGGTTTCAATTTTTCACCATTGAGAACGATGTTGGCTGTGGGTTTGTCATATGTGGCCTTTATTACATTGAGGTAAGTTCCCTCTATGCCTAAGTTCTGGAGAGTTTTTATTATGAATAGGTCTTGAATTTTGTGGAAAGCTTTTTCTACATCGATTGAGATGATCATATGATTTTTCTCCTTCAATTTGTTAATATGGTTTAACACATTGATTGATTTGCCTACATTGAAGAATCCTTGCATTCTTGGCATAAACCCCACTTGATCATGGTGTATGATTCTTTTAATGTGCTGTTGGATTCTGTTTCCTAGTATTTTGTTGAGGATTTTTGCATCTATGTTCATCAGTGATATTGGTCTCTAGTTTTCTTTTTTTGTGACATCTTTGTCTGGTTTTGGTATCAGGGTGATGGTGACCTTGTAGAATGTGTTTGGGAGTGTTCCTCCCTCTGCTATATTTTGGAAGAGTTTGAGAAGGATACATGTTAGCGCTTCTCTAAGTGTTTGATAGAATTTGCCTGTGAATCCAACTGGTCCTGGGCTTTTGTTTGTTGGAAAATTTTTAATCACAGTGTCAATTTCAGTGCTTGTGATTAGTCTGCTTATATTTTCTATTTCTTCCTGGTTCCATTTCAGGAGGTTGTGTTTCTCTAAGAATTTGTCCATTTCTTCCAGGTTGTCCATTTTTTTGGCATATAGTTTCTTGTAGTAATTTCTCATGGTCCTTTGTATTTCTGCAGTGTCAGTTGTTACTTCTCGTTTTTCATTTCTAATTATATTGATATGAGTCTTCCCCCTTTTTTCTTGATGAGTTTGGCTAATGGTTTATCAATTTTGTTCATCTTCTCAAACAACCAGCTTGATGTTTTATTTATCTTAGGTATTGTTCCCTTCATTTATTTTTCATTTATTTCTGATCTAATCTTTATGATTTCTTTCCTCCTGCTAACTTTTGGGTTTTTTTGTTCTTCTTTCTCTAATTTCTCTGGGTGTAAGGTTAGGTTGTTTATTTGAGATGTTTCCTTTTTCTTGTGGTAAGATTGTATTGCTATAAACTTCCCTCTTAGAAATGCTTTTGCTGCATCCCATAGGTTTTGGGTCATTGTGTTTTCATTGTCATTTATTTCTAGGTATTTTTTGATTTCCTCAGTGATCTCTTTGTTATTAAGTAGTTCACTCTTTAGCCTCCATGTGTTTGTATTTTTTGCAGATTTTTTTCCCTGTAATTGATATCTAGTCTCATAGAATTGTGGTCAGAAAGTATACTTGATATGATTTCAATTTTCTTTAATTTACCAAGGCTTGATTTGTAACCCAAGATATGATCTATCCTGGAGAATGTTCCGTGAGCACTTGAGAAAAATGTGTATTCTCTTGTTTTTGGACGGAATGAGCTATAAACATCAATTAAGTCCATCTTGTTTAATGTATCATTTAAAGCTTTGTTTCCTTATTTATTTTCATTTTGGATGATCTGTCCATTGGTGAAAGTGGGGTGTTAAAGTCCCCTACTATGATTGCGTTACTGTCAATTTCCCCTTTTATGACTGTTAGCATTTGCCTTATATATTCAGGTGTTCTTATGTTGGGTGAATAAATATTTACAATTGTTCTATCTTCTTCTTGGATTGATTCATTGATCATTATGTAGTGTCCCTCTTTGTCTCTTGTAATAGTCTTTATTTTAAAGTCTATTTTGTGTGATATGAGAATTACTACTGCAGATTTCTTTTGACTTATTTGCTTTGACTATCTTTTTCAATCCCCTCATTTTCAGTCTTTATGTGTCTCTCGGTCTGAAGTGGGTGTCTTGTAGACAGCATATATACAGGTCTTGTTTTTGTATCCATTCAGCTAGTCTATGTCTTTTGCTTGGAGCATTTAATCCATTTACATTTAAGGTAGTTATCGACATGTGTGTTCCTATTACCATTTTCTTAATTGTTTCGGGTTTGTTATTTCAGGTCTTTTAGTTCTCTTGTGTTTCCTGCCTAGAGGAGTTCCTTTAGGATTTGTTGTAAAGCTGGTTTCGTGGTGCTGAATTCTCTTGGCTTTTGCTTGTCTGTAAAGTTTTTAATTTCTCTGTCAAATCTGAATCAGATCCTTGCTGTGTATAGAGTAATCATGGTTGTAGGTTTTTCTCTTTCATCACTTTAAATATGTCCTGCCACTCCCCTGTGGCTTGCAGAGTTTCTGCTGAAAGATCAGCTGTTAACCTTATGGGGATTCTCTTGTATGTTATTTGTTGCTTTTCCCTTTCTGCTTTTAATATTTTTTCTTTGTATTTAAATTTTGATAGTTTGATTAATATGTGTCTTGGCGTGTTTCTCCTTAGATTTATCCTGTATGGGACTCTGTGTTTCCTGGACTTGATTGGCTATTTCCTTTCCCATATTAGGAAAGTTTTCAACTATAATCTCTTCAAATATTTTTTCAGTCCCTTTTTGCTTCTCTCTTCTTCTTGGACCCCTATAATTCGAATGTTGGTGCATTTAATGTTGTCCCAAAAGTCTCTGAGACTGTCCTCAATTCTTTTCTTTCTTTTTTGTTTATTCTGCTCTGCCATAGTTATTTCCACTATTTTATCTTCCAGGTCACTTATCCGTTCTTCTGCCTCAGTTATTCTGCTACTGATTCCTTCTAGAGAATTTTTAATTTTCTTTATTGTGCTGTTCATCATTGTTTGTTTGCTCTTTAGTTCTTCTAGGTCCTTGTTGCACATTTCTTGTATTTTCTCCATTCTGTTTCCAAGATTTTGGATCATCCTTACTATCGTTACTCTGAAATTTTTTCAGGTTGACTGCCTATTTCCTCTTCATTTGTTTGGTCTGGTGGGTTTTTACCTTGCTCCTTCATCTGCTGTGTATTTTTCTGTCTTCTCATTTTGCTTAACTTACTGTGTTTGGGGTCTCCTTTTGCAGGCTGCAGTTTCATAATTCCTGTTGTTTTTGGTGTCTGCCTCCAGTGGGTAGGGTTGTTTCAGTGGGTTGTGTAGGCTTCCTGGTGGAGGGGACTGGTGCCTGCGTTCTAGTGGATGAAGCTGTATCTTGTCTTTGTGGTAGCTAGGACCACCTCTGGTGGTGTGTTTTGGGGTGTCTGTGAACTTATTATGATTTTAGGCAGCCTCTCTGCTAATGAGTGGGTTTGTGTTCCTGTCCTGCTAGTTGTTTGGCATAGGGTGTCCATCACTGTAGCTTGCTGGTTGTTGAGTGGAGCTGGGTCTTAGCATTGAGATGTAGGTCTCTGAGACAGCTTTCTCCATTTGATATTATGTGGTGCTGGGAGGTCTCTGGTGGTCCAGTGTCCTGAAGTCGGCTCTGCCACCTCAGAGGCTTAGGCCTGACACCCAGCTGGAGCACAAAGACCCCATCAGCCACATGGCTTAGAACAAAAGGGAGAAAAAAAGAAAGAAAGAAAGAAAGAAAGAAGAAAATAAAGCTATTAAAATTATAAAAATTATTAAAAATAAAAATATAAAAAAGTAATAAAAAAAAGAAATAAAGAAGAGAGCAACCAAACCAAAAAACAAATCCACCAATGATAACAAGTGCTAAAAACTATACTTAAAAAGAAAAAAATAAAGAAAAGAAAAAAACGGACAGACAGAACCCTAGGACAAATGGTAAAAGCAAAGCTATACAGACAAAATCACACAAAGAAGCATACACATACACACTCACAAAAGTTGAAAAAGGAAAAATATATATATACAAAAAAAAAAGGAAGAGAGCAACCAAATCAGTAAACAAATCTACCAGTGGTAATAAGCTCTAAATACTAAACTAAGATAAACATAAAACCAGAAACAAACTAGATGCAGAAAGCAAACCCCAAATCTACAGTTGCTCCCAAAGTCCACTGCCTCAATTTTGGGATGATTCGTTGTCTATTCAGGTATGATAGATGCAGGGTACATCAATTTGATTGTGGAGATTTAGTCTTTTGCTCCTGAGGCTGCTGGAAGAAATTTCCCTTTCTCTTCTTTGTTCGCACAGCTCCTGGGGTTCAGCTTTGGATTTGGCCCCACCTCTGCTTGTAGGTTGCCTGAGGGCATCTGTTCCCCTCCCACACAGGATGGGGTTAAAGTAGCAGCTGATTAGGGGGCTCTGGCTCACTCAAGCCAGGGTGAGGGAGGGGTACAGATTGCGGGGCAAGCCTGTGGCGGCAGAGACTGGCATGACATTGCAACAGCCTGAGGCGTGCCATGTGTTCTCCTGGGGAAGTTGTCCCTGGATCATGGGACCCTGGCAGTGCCGGGCTTCACATTCTCCTGGGAGGGGAAGTGTTGATAGTGACCTGTCTTGTACACAGGGTTCTTCATCTGCTTGCTCCGACCTCGGTCTGAGACCACAGGTCTCTGCTGTCCATGCTGATAGTCACGGCTCTCATCCATCTCTGGAGCTCGTTTAGGCCGTGCTCTGAATTGCCTTTCCTCACGCACCCCAAAACAATGGTCTCTTGCTTCTTAGGCATTTCCAGACTTTTCCCTGAACTCCCCCCTGGCTAGCTTTGGTGCACTAGCCCCCTTCAGGCTGTGTTCACGCAACCAACCCCAGTCCTCTCACTGGGATCTGACCTCTGAAACCCCAGCCTCAGTTCCCAGCCCCCACCCACCCTGGCGGGTGAGCAGACAAACCTCTCAGGCTGGTGAGAGCTGGTCGGCAGTGATCCTCTGTGCAGGAATCTCTCCACTTTGCCCTCTGCACCCGTGTTGCTGCGCTCTCCTCTGTGGCTCCAAAGCTACCCCCACCCCGCCCACCCACTGTCTCCACCAGTGAAGGGTCTTCTTAGTGTGTGGAAACTTTTCCTCCTTCACAGCTCCCTCCCAGAGGTACAGGTCCCATCCCTATTCTTTGTCTCTGTTTTTTCTTTTTTCTTTTGCCCTTCCCAGGTATGTGGGGAGTTTCCTGCCTTTGGGGAAGTCTGAGGTCTTCTGCCAGCGTTCAGTAGGTGTTCTGTAGGAGCTATTCCACATGTAGATGTATTTCTGATGTATTTGTGAGGAGGAAGGTGATCTCCACGTCTTACTCCTCCACCATCTTGAAGCTATCTCCCTAATGCTTTAATTTAAGCTACCGTTCTGAGAAAAATAATAAAGAGTATTTAGGCAAATATTAAAATAAAAGTTCCAGAATAAGTTTTAAATATTGTTCTCATAAATAATTAATGCATATAAATAACTTTTTCATAAAAAATAGAAAATAAACAAAAAATATATACATATAAATACATTTTAAAATGTTTTGGAGCCTCATGCAATTTGACTGTTATTACCCGAAGATAGTCTCATCTTATCCAGCTATTTTTTGTGAAAAAGTCGTTTATATGCATTAATTATTTATGAGAAGAGTTTTTAAAACTTATTCTGGAACTTTTATTTTAATATTTGCCTAAATACTCCTCTCTATATACAAAGCTCAAAGGCAGGACCGTAGGTGTCTTTACAGTGCAGATGGATAACAATAAGTGGAGTTATAATAAGCACTGATGGTAAATCCAAAAGCAAATTCACTTGTGCCAGAATCAAATATACATGATCAGTCCCTTTTAGTCAGCAGTTTATCAATGATCTGGAAGAAAATATTGAGGACATTTGAATCTCAATTTTGGGTAGCAAGATTTTGAAAGGCCTTCTTGCCATGGATCTACAGTCCCACATGCCTCACAGTCTTGTCCATTGCAGTCACCATCAGATTGTTCATCTGATGGACAGTCTTGTCTATCCATCAAAAGATGCCAATGTCTGTACTTCCTATACGTCTCTTACTATGATTTCATTTTCTGTTTTCTCTCTCTCTTTCCCTCCTTCTCTCTCAAATCTTCCTCCTATGCCCCTAGAAACTCAAATCCTATTAAAAAAATTACTCCATGTTTCTAAACACCTCTTAAAAATATTGCTCCTATCTTTGTGGCCCAAATGACACTTGACTATCTCTTGAAGACACTTTCTTTTACAGCCTTTTCAGGTAATGGTTTTACCCACAGTCAACTCACACAGCTCAGTATTCAAGATGACAGAAGTACTTACTGTTTCTCATCATTACTTCAGTGCTGAATTTCTCACTTGCTCTCTCAAAAATCCAGATTCTTTGATATAAATGCGTTCAGCTTTCTCACTCATTGATCATTCTGCTTTTGGCTCACTTGTTTTCTCTCTCTCTTCCTCTTTCTCATTCTCTTTAGCACTGGCAAAATGCCAGCCCTGGCTATAACTAAATGTTTTTGTACTCCTTGGCTGCAGCTGAGAAGTAGAATGCTGCTGGAGAAAATTACACAAATGTGTTAAATGAACTTTTTAAAATATGAAGACCACAATCTCAAAAAGCACCCAAAATTGCCAGACAATTTCTTCATATTTCTTTAACAATATTTTTTTTCTAAAATGATCTCAAACCTTCTCTTCTTTCCTCAACATGCCCTACCAACTCATCATTCTTAGGTGATAACTTGTCACCATCATCATCATCAGCATCATCTCTATCGTTATGATTTAAACTCTAACTTCTGTAGGAAATCATGTACTGGTTTGCTGAAGCATTGTGTTGGAGCAAGCATTACGTGTGTGAATAATACAGTCCCAACCATCATGGAATTTAAATTCTAGTGGATGATAGCAGTAAGTAAAGAGGACTTTACCACATAGCATGACATTTTTATTTTATAAACTCATACTATTCATTGGATTCCTAATATATGTATCAGACATTGGTCTAGGAACTAAGGATATAGTAGTCAATAAAATAGACAGTCCCTGTCATCTTAAATTCTAATGAGGAATAATATACAGTAGTATGTTTATGATGTACATATTATATATAGTATAACCTTGAAATGTCTATTTTGTACCCTCATTTATACATCAGTCTCTTGTAAATTGTGAAAGTGGAAGTCACTTCAGTGAAATTGTTTATCTTTGGATGAACTAATGACACCAATTTTGGGACTTAAAAAATTTAAGATCACATCCTGTTATATAATGGTCACATAAAGCTACTGGCACCAGCCTTAACTTCTAGTTCATTTTTTTCATATTCTACCTAACTCCTGCAAACATTTTTGTGGAGTCTTTTAAAGTGTTATGACCAAGAAGAATGTTTTTCATAATAAGCTAGTATTTATCATTAACACTTTGTAAATTATTTGGCCTAACTAGACATCTAGCAAAGTGCCAAGGAAATAACAATGATGCAAATATATTTTGAGGCAGACAGTGTGAGAATATTGCCTGTTTTCTTAGGGTACAGCACAAACGATGCATAGACCAAGAAAGGTCTGAATAATGCAAGTCCAACAAGAATCTGTCAGTCAGGACCCAGATGTGATGGGGCAGAATTGAGAGGAGACTACAGCAAACAGGGAGAGTGGTTGCAGAAGGTAACAGTGACCAGCTTCACGTGTTTTTCTTACTGAATTTTTTTTCAAGGATTATATCTACAATAAAGGAAGAATGAGAGCAAGGAAGGAAAAAAAAGAAGAAAAAAAAGGACGGAATGAAGGAAGGTTAGGTAAAAGGGGAGATGATGATAATAATCTTCACAAAAATCACTGAAGTCAATTTAAAAATTGAGAAGTTTTTCTTTGCTTCTTGTTTCTTAGTCATATCTAGAGGTTATACACATAGTATTTAAAGATTTGTTTCAATTTTCATGTAGATTATTTTGATAAAATAAAAATATCTATCAAGTATCAGAGTATGTGTTCACATTGAGATAACATTAAAATCCAATATGTATAAATTGCAACAATGCAGGTAAGCATCTAGCAGTAATATCAGTGTTGACAATTACTTACGCTGTTTGTTTACAGAAGGGGCTTAGAGGATTCTTATACCAAAAGCTCTTCCTGAATTTCTAACCAATTTTCTGATTGTGAAATGCTAAAAAGTGACAAATTTCTAATCAACTCACAATTACAACCAAGAGGAAAGCTGATGATGCATTTCTCCTTACTTTATCAAATAACAAAACAGTGGTAATGAGAGTTAGGGTAAGAGATTCCTCCCCCCTTCACACCCACACTTTTCGCCAATTAGGTCATCAAACGAAGCAATTGATGATCATGGCTTTCAAAATCAGTGTTTTTTTAAAAAATAAATTCTCCCTTCCATTCAGTAGAACACTGAATGAGAAAAGAGAAAACAAAAGACATTTTCATAAAGTCCAGAGATGTAAGAAGAGAGGTATATTACAAATACAATATGTGATGGGGGATTGAATAATTAAGGTAGTTTCAATTATAACTTCAGATATAGCAGTAATTTTTAACACTGGATGGACACTAGAGTCACTTGGGGGAGCCTTTAAAAATACTGAAGTGTCGACCTTGCCCCAAAACAATTAAATCAAATTATTCATGAACATGTAGATATTATGCATTCATATTTTAAGCCCTCCCCCTCATTATTATAAAGTTTGCTCAGTTCTGAGAATCACTGAAATATAGTGAAAAAGTAATTTGCCCTCTATATTAAGCAAATAAAAATGGCCCATTCCAGTGGCTTTTATTTTTGTTCATTCTTTTTTTAAAGCATAATTCAACATTGTTCTAGTTTGGTCCAAACTTACATTTAAATATTCTCCAAACGTATTTTGAAAGAGTATTTTACTATCTACAAAGTTCCTAGCAGTTTAGTTTCCAATATCCAGAAAATACAGTTTGAGATGGCGCTTTGGAGCCCTACTTCTTTAAACTGAAGAGTGAAAAACAAAGAAATCAAGAAAAAGGCATTAAGTCTATAATTAGTATTTACTGTGTAACATTTATTAGGGGTCATATCTGTAACTGAACAAATGCAGACAGAAAGCCATCCCATCCATTTAGCATAAGTGCATCCTCAAAAGTGGTAAAGAGCCAAACTGAGTATCTATGTTAACATATTGAGCACCCAGTATTACTAACAGAGCTATAAGAATAGATATAATCCAAAGCAATTACAGATGAGACTTAAGATTTCAAATATTAAAAGCATGGTTCTATTTTTATTCTAATATATTGCAAAGGTTTCAAAACAAAAGGACTCTAAACAATGCCAGCCTCTGCAATCATGGTTAGCATTGTTCTCCGTTGGGAGTAGAAAATATAATGCAGTCACACTTCAGGGCCCAGATGCTCTGCTGATACCAGGCCTCCCAGACCTGGTATCAGGTCTCATATGTACTTTAGTCTGTCATTCACGGGTGCCCATGCACATATTTAGCAGTTTGCTTGCCCACTGCTTTGGCAGTTTTCCAGGGACGAATAAGTACACTGCACTTCACAATTTCTATGGGCAATGCTTTCCAGATTCAGTTAAGTTACTCACCATGCCTATAAGCATTTAAGGAGGCATTATGACCATGGCAAATTGCCTAGGCCAAAATAATTCTACCTAAAACCTATTAATCCAAAGATTTTAAATGGGATTACATAGGATTTTAGCAAATAATTCATATCAACTACATATTCACAAAACATAAAGGAATTAGGTGATTTTCTGTTATGACGTTCCTTAATTCTGGGAACCAAGAAGTCTGAAAACACAGTAAGAATAAATTTTGTTTAGGCTTTTAATTCTATTCTTTTGTTAGATCCCCCTAAACCATTTAGGAACACACTAAAAAAACAGAGTAAACAAATAGCAACCTTAAAATAATTAACTTATTTTTTCACTTCAAGTGTTGTGACTAAATATGTCCATGGACTTTTATTGAAGGCTGGCATTTCTTTTCAGGAATATATGTATTTGAGCATATGCTACTTTAAAATAGAGAAAAATAAAGCCTGTATGCAATACTTAAAATCCATTTTAAATCTGAGGGCCTATTGTGACCAATTTATTTTTCAAGAAAATCTTTAATTTTGCATTATAATGACACCTTAGTTAAGTACTAACAAAAAGTAAAAAATAAAACAAGAATCATTGCAGTTAAAATAAATAATTGGATAAAAGAGGCATAGGTAAATAAGTTACAAATCCTAGAACCATTTAGAAAACCACAAAACATTCAACTCTGTCTTTTCCCAGGTGGTTTAGGGAATAAGCTATTAAGGGAATGCTTCATGTGCTGATCATTTCAAAATCACAGCATGCAAAGCACTGGCGATGCAGCTAGGGTATACAAAGACCAATAAAGGTAGGATATTCTCCCCAAAATTAAGAGCTCACATTCTAGTGGTGAAGTGCATGTGCATCCCCCCACCCTACCTCCACATGCTACATTCATGAGGAGAACATGAAAAAAATATTTAAAAAACACTATCCTAATTCAGAGGAGAGGGTGCACAATACATATTAGAAGTAGCTGACTCTTTCAGTTTGGAAAACACTTTAATGGACCTTTTTATTGAATAAGGTGTGCTCCCCTTTGCCCAACTCTCTACTGGGAATAGGACGGGAGTGTTTTCCACACATCTGCAAAATGAACTGTATGAGTAATAAATTAGATATTTCACTTTCCCCATGACTGGTATAAGACACAAGGCTTTATGGGTAATCTGGGGAAAAGAGAGAATTAGAGTTCGGAGAAAGGATCTGGGGAGAGAGAGTACGAAGATCAGATGCTTGACAGCATTTTGGGTTCAAGGAGATACAGAGCAGGTGAGCAAAGTCCGATGGCAGAGACAACTGAGGAAACTTTAAGAATGACAATGTCTCATATTTATTTTTCAATCATTGTTTGTGCTTTTTGGAATACCTCTCTATTTCTCCCAGACTTCAGGGAAGACGTTGAACACAACAGTCATGCATTCGTGGTGCTTTGTAAAATTCAGGAAAAAGCATCTGGTGCAATGCAGGAGTGAAGAGAGAGAACAGCAGCTGCAGGATTGGAGGGCAATGGGTAAGACACATGTAAGAGATCTACATAAGACTTATGTTCTACATAAGACTCAGGAACAGATATGAGATACTCCCTAAAAACACCCACAGGAGTTCACATTTGGATGAGGGCTGCTAGGGGGACTGGCGCCAAAGTGAGCTACTACATGGTGAGAAGTTAGCAAAGCACAATTCCACAATTTCCAGAGCTCTGGACTTCTCACAATATGTGGAATGAGGGCTCAAGTTATTTTAATTCAAGGGACTATTGACATCTGGGACATTACATTACATTAGCCCTGATAAGGGCTATGACACAGGTACCAAGGACACTGAGGCAGCAGGAAAATCACAGATGTTTTACAGACAACCAGATCAGCAGTTACATCCTATATTTATAAGCCAAGTGGTATCAGGGAAGTGAACGACCCTCTCTGGGATATTTTTCACCTATTAAGTAAGATTAATAATGCCAACTCCTTTCGTTAGGTGTGTACAACAAACGTGTTTAAAGCACCTGGCATATCATAGGCACAGAATAAATCTTAGTCCCTTTTCCTAATTGTCTTATCCATCCTACTCTCGGAGAACTCTAGGAGACAGAGACATTGATTCCAGTTAGAGGTCAAAAAGTTTTTGAAAAAGATTGGTTTTGAATTGGGTCTTGAAAAATAAGTATGTAGAGTACTTTCAGAGATGGATTTACTGGGGGAACATAGTATAATTACAAGGAAATGTAATAGTGTATGTATGTATATCCATAAATGAAAGAAAAGTTCATAGAAGAGAAAGTAGGGAAGTGTAACTAGAACTGAGATTTCTGATGTGTGGTAGGCAGGTTTTTGGCCCCCATGATCTTTGCCCACTGGCCTAATGCATGAAAATATCTTACTTTATATGGCAAGGAAGGGGAAGGCAGAAGAGTTTCTCAGCAAAGGGCATTGAGGACAAGACTTCAGCCACATTTACTGACTTTGAAGATGGAGGAAGCAAGCCACAAGCCAAAGAATGCATGCAGTTTCTAGAAGCTGGAAACATCCCTCAGCTCAGAGCCAGCAAGAAAATGGAGGCCTCAGTCCTACAACCACATTTTGCCCTAGAGATTCCAAGGAATCAAATGCATGCAATTTGCTGACACTGATTTTAAATAGATTGCTTAGAACAGCACACAACTGTTCAGCCAGGACTCTAAAAGACTATAGTTTTAAGCCAATATGTTTGTAGTGGCTTGTTATGTCAGCAATAGAAAGACAATAAATGATGTGGGGTGGGGGGGCAACAGCATTGAATGAGACAGAGATGTTGAATGCAAATGGTATCCCAGTGCTAGTTGGAGGTGAGAGAATTATTACCTCGCATGGCAATGCCCTTTTGTCTCTCCACCCTCACACACAAATATTTACTTAGAAAAACTCAGGTAATAATTTATGGGAGCAGATAGAGAGGAATTAAGCAAATTCCAGGACAGTTTCTGGTTAAATAGTTTGGATGAGCTCACAACATGATATTCATTAGATCAGTGATCCCCAACCTTATTGGCACCAGGGACTGTTTTGGTGGAAGGCAATTTTTCCATGGACCAGGGGAGGGGGGTGGTGGTTTTGGGATGATTCAAGCACATTACATTTATTATGTACCTTATTTCTATTATTATTACATTGTAATATATAATGAAATAATTATACAACTCACCATAATGCAGAATCAGAAGCCCTGAGCTTGTTTTCCTGCAACTAGGTGGTCCCATCTGGTGATGATGGGAGACAGTGACACCCGAAGTGTGTTGCTTATGTGCAGTCTACTCTGTAAGATGCAGCTTAATTGTCACTTGTCACTCAGTGATAGGGTCTTGATACGAGTCTGCAAGCAATTGATTTATTATGGTCTCTGTGCAGTCAAACCTCTCTGCTAATGATAATCTGGATTGGCAGCCGCTCCCCAGCGCTAGCATCACCGCCTCAGCTCCACCTCAGATCATCAGGCATTAGATTCTCATAAGGAGCATGCAACCTAGATCGCTCACATGCACAGTTTGCAATAGGGTTCGCACTCCTATGAGAGTCTAACGCCACAGCTGATCCAACAGGAGGCGGAGATCAGGTGGTAATGTGAGCGATGGGGAGCGCCTGTAAATACAGATGAAGCTTCGCTCACTCACCCGCCGCTCACCTCCTGCTGTGCAGCCCGATTCCTAACAGGCCATGGACCAGTACCGGTCTGTGGCCTGGGGGTTGGGGACCCCTGCATTAGATGGTGTAAGAGTAAAGACAACAAAATATCCCAGGTATAACATAATGTATTACAAAAAAAGGTCAAGAGGCTGATACTGCATAGAAATGCTAGAAATCTAGTGGGATTCATTAAGAAAAGAGTCCTACAAAAAGACATGTTTGCATTTACTTTTCTTCCTTAATAGAAGCTGGCTTTTTTGTATTGATAATGAAGAAGGAAATTGGTTCTATATTAAAAATCCCACAGAACTTCCAATCTTAGTGATATGTTCTTTTGAAATTCATGTTGTCCTGGTGTTGCGATGTATACAGATATTTTCATCATAATAAAGATACATATTTAAATTTCAAAACCAAAATATTTATAATTATTATGTAAAACCAGTGAGATCTTTGAAAAGATTCCTACTTCTTTCTTAAGTGTTCAGTGATTTTCTTGAAGACAATTCTTCTAGCCAGCACTCTGCCTTTTTTGATATTAATGTTTCTAACTATTCTAAGGTGATTTGAGAATGGGTTACAAGATTTGACCTAATGAATCAAATGAATGAAAACCATAGCAATTTCTAGGTACCACAGGGGCTGAAATTCATTTTTTCCCTTTTAGTATAAATCAATTTTTGACAGAAAATTATTCAAATGTGGTTTGTTTTAGATTAGTGAATCAGTGATGCACAAAAGGTCAAATACACAGGTTTGCTCCAACTTAATATTTTTTCAGATTAGTTAGAACTTTTCTCATTTCTGTTTGTTTTTCTTTATAACACTGGGTGACATAAAGCAGCTAAACTGTCCTGTACCTTCCAGAATCATAGCTAGATTCTAATGTCATGGACGTGATCATAGGAATGGAAACAGGTCAAGTTGTAGCAGGAACCCAGTTGAGTTTCCATGGAATTAGCTTAATAACATTTCATCCTTTAACTACTTTCTTCGGTGTCAAAGAGATTGATTTCCCCTCTGAGTTCTCCAACACCTTTTTGTCTTATTCTGATCTTTCTTTATCTAAATGTATTCATTTAAACATCTCCTAAAGAAGGACGGCTTATAAAGTGCTCCTTTGCTTGCTTCCCTTTCCCTCTACCCCAGTTCAAGTTCTGTCCTTTCCATCTTATTACCATTTTGTTAGTTCATCATTTCCCTCCTGTATAGTAAAACTTGACTCTTTCTGCTTTGTTTCAATAGCATGACCCTAGATTCCCTTCTGTCACTACGGTGACCTTTCTAAAATCCAAATCTATGATATTATAAAACCCCATACATCCTAAATTAAATCCCGACTCCTTGCGTGGCATACAAGGATACTTGTAATCTTGTTTTTGCTTTTGTTTTTCATCTCTCTTTGGTCTCAATAAACCCAGAGAAGCTCTAAATCTGTGCCCCTTGAGATCTAGTCATATCAACTGCTTAAAAGTCTCCAAAGGGAGCAAGGTTTTCCTGGCCCTCTCTGCATTTGAAGAAATCTATTTTTTTCTGCCCACCAAATTAACCTTTCCTTTCTCTTAACTTACATAAATCTTATTCTCATTCTTAAAAAAAAAAAAAAAATTATAGCCTAATTGTTAGCATTTCTGGAAAGTCATTGCTGGGTTCCCCTCTGTGTACTCAAGGTCCCCTTTGCTTTTATTGCTTTTAGCACATATCAGATTTCATTTTAATAGAAAAAATGTTCCCCATTACACTTCCCTGAGGAAAATTATCTTTTCTCAATTTTGAGTAGAGGTTCTGAAAGACTGGTAATTAAATAAATGAATTAGTCAATGAACTGACAAAATTAATTAAAATTTTGACTTTGTGTTTTGCCAAAGGCTGATACGAGACATGACCTTATATAGTGCAGGTCTAAAACCCTTGTAAAGTGTTCTATATATAATTATGTATATATCTTTCTCCCTATTAAAAGCCATTTCATACTAGTTTTGTCATGTTCCCTTATATAAGAAAAGAACAAAAAAGGGCAAAGAGGTATAAATTACACAATATTCTTTCTTTAATCAGATATTAGGGAATTTAGAGCTGATTTGCTATTATTCTTCAGTCAGCTCTTTTTAGCTAGATGTTTGAGTTGTAAAGATAAACAAAAGATGGGCCTTTTCTTAGGAAACTCATTCTATCAGCCAACTCCAAGATTAAGATCCCAAAACCACTTTCAAAATATCCTCATCTGGAAAGTGGCATGATAGTACATAACTTAAGGATGTCAAGAAGGTAAATAAAATGTTTATAAAAAAAGTATAGCATGTGCCTCAAAGGACATTTTTTATGTTGGTTACATATATATTATTTTTCTTATTAATTTTAAAAATTTTGTTTCTGTGTTAAGGGTGTTGATTTTTAGTGTAAACCACCTAAAATATTGTTTTTTAAAATAAGTGAATTATAAATAAATTCATCATAAATTGTTAATAAATTTACATGATGCTATTAGGACACTTAGGACTACTAAATATCTAGTTAAAGGCTAATTATCTGAAACAGTAAAAATATTTTTCAAAGAAAAGAATAATAAAAATAAGATAAAATTTCCATTTCTGTTGTCACCTCCTTATCTCTGCATGTTATCATTTTTCCTTGGCTTACTAAATCACCTGCCAATTGGTCCCCAGTTTCACTCCCTTCCTGTCCATCTTCCATTTTGCCATCTGATTGATCTTTCTAAAGTATGGACATGATATTGACAACCCTTTCTTTAAAATCACATATGGTTTTCTGTCACAGATGGCATGCTGCCCCAGCTCCTAAGCATAGCTTTTGCACTCCTTAGTCATCTGGTTTCTGCCTACCAGCTGGACTCACCTCTGCCAGTCCCCTCTCAGCCCCTGATGATTTTAAACAATTTGCAATCTCAAAGTTTAGCAGGACAGTTTAGCCTTGGCCTCCATACATGGGATTCCTTTTTCCTGAAGACGCCTCTCTTTATCCCCACCCATGCAGATTATCATTGTCTACCTGTCAATCTCCTACTCTTTCAAGCCATATCTCAAGTATTATCATTCAGTAACTTCTTCCCTAATCTCCAAAAAGAATTAGGTGTTCACTCCTCTACACTAATGTCTCCTATCGCATGCCTTGTCACATTGTTTCTACAGCTTCAAGCTTTTTTTTTTTTTTTTAATCCACTTCTGATGCTAAGCGATGAGCTGCTTCAAGAACAGACACACTTTTTCCAGGTTTATCATAATATAAAGAGGAATAACATAGACTTTGGCACTGTGCTCATCAATTTATTGCATAGGAGCATAAATGAATAAGTACTTAAATAGCAGAGTCAATCAGAACTATTAGAAAAATCACAAGGTAAAAGAGAAATGAATTGCAATTCTAAATTGGTCATAACTGCATATCTTTTTGAAATAAGTTGAGTTAAAATTTTTCAACGTTTCCCTGTCCTATACAGTGAGTCCCCCTAAAGCAGTCTCTTTTAAGAATATACATATATTAGTAGAATATTATACAACATTTATTAGAATTTTTATTTTTATGATGTAGTGTAATGGTGTTTAACATTTAAATACATGTATACTTATTATATATATATTATTCATATATATACATATTTGTCTGTATAAAACAAGAGACAAAAAATATTATTCTAGGGAAATTCTGTAGCATTCAGTTACAATAAAACATTTTTTTAAAAAACAAGAATAATTAGAATGTATAAATTTGAATGTTATGAAACTTTATGAGTGATAAAAGCACAAAGGATTAAGGAATAGCTACAAATAAAATTAATAAAAATATCATTTAAAAAATATGAATCAAGCTTTGACAAAAATATATTTTTAAAATACAGTAAAAAAGCTTTGTTGAATTCATTTGTTTCATTTTTTAGATTCCACATATAAGTGATAACATACAATATTTGTCTTTCTCTGTATGACTTATTTCAGTAAGCATAATGCCCCCTAGATCCATTCATGTTGTTGCAAATGGCAAAATTTTATTTTTTTTTATGGCTGAGTAACATTCCATTGTATATGTGTACCACATCCTTATCCACTCGTCTGTTGATGGACACTTAGGTTGTTTCCATATTTTGGCTATTGTAAATAGTATTGTTATAAATATTGGGATGCATGTATCTTTTCAAATTAGTGTTTTTGTTTTCTTCAGATAAATACCCAGGAGTGGAATTGCTGGGTCATATGGTAGTTCCATTTTTAGTTTTTTGAGAAACCTCCATACTGTTTTCCGTAGTGGTTGCACAAATTTTCATTCCCACCAACGGTGTACAAGGGTTCCCTTTTCTCCACATCCTCACCAACATTTGTTATTTGTGTTCTTTTTGATGATAACCCATTCTGACAGGTGTGAGGTGATATCTCTTTGTGGTTTTAATTTGCATTTCTTTGACGAGTAGCGATGTTGAGCATCTTTTCATGTGTCTGTTGGCCACCTGTATGTCTTCTTTGGAAAAATGTCTATTTAGGTCTTCTGCCCATAAAACAAATAAATATATATAACTATAACAAAACAGAAACAGATTCACAGATATAGAGAACAAGAACACAGATATAATGATCGCCAGCGGGGAGAGGAAAGGGGGAAAGGGCAAATTAAGGGTAGATGATTAAGAGGTACAAACTACTATGTATAAATGAAGTTAAAAACCTGCAAGGATATATTGTACAATGCAGAGAATACAATCAATAATTTATAATAACTTTAAATGGATTATAATCTATAAAATATTGAATCACTGTGTTGTACACCTGAAAGTAATATAATATTGCAAATCAATTATAATTCAATTAAAAAAGCCTATGTAACATTTCCCAAGTAAATACACACAAGTATATACACACACATTATTAAGTAAATGTTACATAATAATGTTATAGCTGAATCATGCCCCCTCCCAATTCATATATTGAGCCCCCAACACCTCATAATATGACTGTATTTGGAGACAGAGCCTTTAAAGAGGTGATTAATTTAAATTTAGGCCATTAGGGTAGGCCCTAGTCCATTCAATTGTGTCTTTTTAAGAAGAGGAAATTTGAATATACAAAGAGACACCAAGGATCCAAGTGCACAAAGGAAAGATCATTGAGTTCACAGTGAGAAGGTGGCCATCTAAAAGCCAAGGATCAAGGACTCAGGAGAAACCAAAACTGCATACACTTTGATCTTGTACTTCTATGGATTCAGAATTTTGAAAAAAAAATAAATTTTTTGTTTAAGCCACCTAGTTTGTAGTATTTTGTTATGGCAGTTCTAACAAACTAATACACATATTGTTTAGGCAAAAAGACATAATGAATTCATACAGAATTGCTCCCTGTTCATTATCAGGGTGATAATTGATATTCTCCAGCACATACAAAGAAAGGTAAACATACCTGAGCAGCTAAACTGAATTTCTTCACTATTTAACAAAAAATTTACAGCTTATGTTATTAAATAGCAAAAGGGAAAAAAATCTAATATTTAATCTCTAAAATCTCATATATACCATTTTATTTATTATTAAAGGGAAGACATAAAAGTTAAAATCATAGAAGTAAAAGTGAGAATTTAAGAATGAAAAAATAAAAATATATACTATTTATAAAATTAAATATTAATTAGCTTTATTGAAGATATTCTAGTTTAACACTCATTACCTGGGAGGCAGGGTTTCCAGAAATGGGCCTTTATGTATAATTTAAGGTTATAGGTAATATCTCTTTAGTGTATTCAATAGGATACAAAGATTCTTCCTTATTACATTAGTATTTAAAAACCCAATTGTAATGAAAGAGAAATTGCCAGAGTGAAATAAGTATTATTGATTTTATAAAAATTATTTTTTTGCTAAATAATATAAGCATGTGAGAAATTCTTAGGGGCAGTGGTGGAAGAGCTTTGATATGACATTTCACTTTATGACTTATCTGTAGTCAAAAGTGGGAATTTACAAATACAGTACACAGAAAGTTAAATGTAGGATTATTTCAATAATGTAACATCAAGTTTTGTTAGTAAACTTCATTTGTAAATGTTTCATAGGTCAAATTTTAAATATGAAAAATGTTTTGAAAACTATTTTATTGCTAGACTTACTTAACATTTTTAAAATGTAAACTTGAGGCTAAATTTTAAGGATGATTGGAATAAGAGTGAGAGTCAAAGAGAATGAACATCTCCAGGGTTCTTAAAGTGAATAACAGAGTGAATCAAAATGGATAATATCAAAGGGAATGACAGATTGAAAGGGGAAGATTTCAAAGTGAATGCTGAAACGAAAGCAAGACTGCTGAAGACCTAGTTCTGTAGTTGACAAAGGATCAAGTTGGACAGTTTGTTATATTCAGATTGTATAATTTCCTTCTTTATGAGAATTTTGTATTTACTTTTTATTTATTATTATTATTTTTGTATTTACTTTTTATTTTAACACAGTTGTCTTAAACTTTTGCTTCTTGTCATGCTGGAGAGACAGGGACCTGAATTACCCTCAAACAACAATCAACTATAATACTGGAGAAATTATAAAAATTAATTGTTTTCAGATGTTGACAAGAATCAGTGAAGATCTGTGATTTCTATGCAAAAGGAAACATACAGGGTGAGCTCTACAAAATTATCCTAGTTTTCTACCTGGGAGAATATTCCAGACCACCATGAAAAAGCTCCTGTAGGGTCTTTCTGAATTAAGGACATAAAGATCAGAGTTTGAGAAAGTTAGGCGACTGGGAATTGCAGGACAGGGTTCCTGAGAGAAGAGATCTATACAGAAAAACCCAAACTTACATTGGGTTTATCTTCAGTCTTTGCTAAATGCAGCTTGCTGAAGATCCCCATGTGTAGGGAGAAACTCCATGAGGCCAGACAACAAATGACCAACATTACTTCCAAGCTAAGCATTTCTGAGATATCAGATAAGACAGGAGATTTTTGAGCTCCAATTAGCAAGAATAGAGTCGTCTTTAATGATATGGGTAATTCAGTAGAAACTTCAAAAAGACCTCACCTTTGTAATACATCTAAACCTTCCCTAGATTTAAGGCTAATGTAGACCGAATTACAGCACTGGTTAGTAGTTTAAAAAAAGAGATAAAGTTGATACCCAAGTAAGTTAACTGTTAAAACAAAGCACAGTGATCTTTTAAAGGTGGAAAATAAAATCCAGATTCTCAACATAACAATACCCAGCCTCCAATCAAAAATTATTTGGCATGCCAAGAAGGAAGAAAGTGTGACCCAAAGTCCAGAGGAAAGTCAGTTAAAAGAAAATAGAACAAGAAGTTATATATATATATATAGATGAATGAATTAAGAGATAACAGCTTTTTAAATTATTATTAATGTACTCAAAATATTCAATGATTAAAAGTAAAATGATATATGGACTGAATTGTGTTTCCTCAAAACTGGGCTTGAGCTCTAAAACCCAAATATTACTGTAGTTGGAGAGAGAGCCTTTAAGGAAGTAATGTTAAAGGTCAGAAGGATGGGGTCATAAAGGTGAGGTGAATAGGACTGGTGTCCTTATAAGAGG
Organism: Balaenoptera musculus; assembly: GCF_009873245.2. Taxonomy (NCBI): domain Eukaryota; kingdom Metazoa; phylum Chordata; class Mammalia; order Artiodactyla; family Balaenopteridae; genus Balaenoptera; species Balaenoptera musculus. The sequence goes on from NC_045788.1 coordinate 111,509,101, forward strand.
AGGAGGAGACATCAGGGGTGCAGAGCACAGAGGAAAGGCCCTGTGTGTACACAGCAAGAAGACAGCAGTCTGCAAGCCAGGGAGAGAATCCTCACCAGAAACCAACCCTGCTGGCATCTTGATTTTGAGATTCTAGCCTTGAGAACTGTGAGAAAATAAATTCATGTTGTTTAAACCACGCAGTCTGGGTATTTTGTTATGGTAGCCTTATCAGACCAACACAAATGAGTAGAAGGATGTTGTTTGCATGCAGAATATTTGAAGATTTTCCAAGTTTCTACATGTTGTTGATCTCTAATTTAATTCCCTCTGATAAGAAAATACACTCTTTGTGAATGCAGTTGTTTTAAATGTGTTGGGATATCTTTTGTGTCCAGTATATATTCTCTTTGGTGAATGTTGCTTGAACACAACAAAATGCATGTTTTGGTGGTGTAGTCTAGAGTATACAGTGTAAGTCAATTAGGCCAGGTTGGTTGATAATACTACTCAAAATTTTTGTGCCTTTACTGAGTTTCTGTTCACTTGTCCACATATTAATGTGATAGTGGTATTGGAATCTCCAAATTATATATTTGCCTATTTTCCTTTCAGCCTGTTAGTTTTTACACTGCTTATTTTGAAACTCTCTTATGGATGCATACACAAGTAGGTTACACAAAGAAGAGGAAATTAGACCAAAAGCAAGTAAAAGGAAAGAAATAACAAAGACAAGGGCATAAATCAAACACAAACAGGAAAGAGAAGGGCAACAGAAATCAATAAAGCAAACTACAGATTCTTTCAAAAGATTTAGCTAATTGATTGAGACCAAAGGAAAAATGATAAAATTTATTAATATCAGGAATAAATCTAAGGTACTATAAATATATAACAGAAAATAATTAAAGAATTTTGTGCCAATAAATATAAAAACTTAGATAAATGAATAAATTCTATAAAAGACAGAAAATACCTAAATTGATTCAATAAAAATTAGAAAATTTGAATAGCCCTGTTTTTACTAAAAATAATATATTTTAATTAAAATTACTTCCCAAGGGACTTTAATCTACAATGAAATATGTAAAACTTGATTCTGAATATATGAAACTCTAGAAGAGATAAATAACAATTTGAGATGAGTTTTATATTCTGTTCTTTATTTGTGGTAATGATTACAGGGTTATCTGTATTTGTAAAAACTTATCTAACTATATTCTTTTGATGTGGGAAGACTATATATAATCTTCTATATAGTTTGCTGAGTGAAGAGTGACCACTATCATACCATTATGTGGTTTCATGGAGCTGAGAGTAAAAATTAGAGTTTGAAAACTGCCAAGATGAATGAAACCTTACAACCATCTCTAAGAATTCAACTGGGTCTCCCAATTAAGTATACTTTAGAAAAGGGGGTTAATCAGAACAATCCATAAAAAATAGGAAGTGCAGATTTGACTCAACTTGATGCAATCTACTCTTAATTTAACTACTTTACAGAAGCAAAATTAAATCCACCCTGAAGGAAAATAACATCATCCATAGTCTCAAATGTTATCTATGAAATTTACATGTAAAGGAGAAAACAGGTAGAAGACCCACAAGAAATCCTGATTTTGAAATTTTCAAACATGCACTGAGCAATAGCTATTTAATGTGTTCATAAAAAGTAAAGATGTATATATTTAGAAAAATGTGGTAAGTATAAAGAAGAATCAAATATCAAAAATAAATTTCAAAATAAAGAATAAAACAATGAAATTTTAAATTGAAGAGCACATAAATAATCTGGAAAATAGATTAAGGAGAATTATTAAGATACAAACATAGAAAGACAGAAAAGGAAGAAAACACACACACAAAAAAAACTATAATAGAAATATGGGATTGTAAAAACCATAATATATGTGCAAATTAATATAAACAATGAAGAGAGAAAAATAATTGGGCAGAAGTATTATTTAAAGATATTGGCAAATATTTTTTTTTAACACTGTCAATATCATGAACTCAGAAAGTCAAGAAGGGTTGTAAATGACAAACAGTATAAAAACATCCAAACCACATAGTCATACATTGATAAAACTCAGGAAAAAAAAAGATAAAAGTCATAGAGAATCCAGATAAACAAGTTATATTAAGTTCAAAGAGCAATAATGAGAGTGGTAACTTCTCAAAAGAAACATTGGAAGCCAAAAGAAGATGGTTATATTCAAAGCTGCTAACTCCAAATCTAAACCCTGCAGTAATGGCCTTCAATGATACAGGCAAAAGGATATATTTTCTTTGTTTTTTTAAAAATAAATTTATTTATTTATTTATCTTGGCTGTGTTGGGTCTTCATTGCTGTGCATGGGCTTTCTCTAGTTGCGGCAAGCGGGGGGCTACTCTCTGTTGTGGTGCACAGGCTTCTCATTGCGGTGGCGGAGCATGGGCTCTAGGTGCACGGGCTTCAGTAGTTGCAGCATATGGGCTCAGTAGTTGTGGCTCACAGGCTCTAGAGCGTAGGCTCAGTAGTTGTGGCGGATGTGCTTAGTTGCTCCACGGCATGTGTGATCTTCCTGGACCAGGGATCGAACCTGTGTCCCCTGTGTTGGCAGTTGGATGCTTAACCACTGCACCACCAGGGAAATCCCAAAAGGATATATTTTCTAACAAACAAATAAATGAGAAAATTTGCCATCAGGAAACAGGAACTAGAAAACTATGAAAGGGGATTCGTAAAGATCAAAGAAAATGATGCCAGACAAAAGGACAGAAATACAGGAAAAATAAAGATCAATGAACAGCTAAGTATGTGAATAAATTTAAATGAATGTTGACTGTTAAACAATAATCATAAAGTGTTCTGAGGTTTAAAATTATAGAATTAAATTACATAACAACCTTGGCACTGATATCATGAAGGGGAAGATGTGTTATGGATTTATTGTCTAGGAAATAAAAAAGACATCTTAAATATAAGAAATAAAAGTTTTAAAGCAAAGGGAAATTAAATATATATCATACAATATTTAAAAGATACTTAGCATAACTTTAACAGAGATGATGAGTTTCAGGTCAAGATGAAATTTTGGACTTTGAGCTGATGCTATAATGGAGTGAAAAATAAGAACTTTTTGTTCAAGCATAAAATATACCAGTATGAAGCCATGAAAATGACTGACCTATAAACTATATGTAGTCAACTGGATGTTACAAACATATGAGTGGAATAAAAGCAAATTGCAGAAGATTATTAGGGCATGATACTGTATAAAAATTAATTATAAAAATTAAAAGATTTTATTTTCAAAGTTAGCTTATATTGTTTTATATATATAGTAAAACTATATGTTAAAAATTAAAGTCAATAAAATGATAAACCCAAATAGAGGATAGTGTTTAACTGGGGGAAAAAAATAGAGTGATAAGATAGTGAAGGAGTGCACAAAACCACAGATAAGATGTTATTGCTAATGACAAAGTTCATAAGTTGAATGGTGAATTCCTAGATAACCCTTGGTGTTATGCTTTATAACTCACATATGTATTGCAACTATTATTTTGTCATATCAAACTTTTTTCCTTTATTTTTCTTTTTTTTACTGAAGGATCGTTGATTTACAATGTCGTCTTAGTTTCAGGTGTACAGCACAGTGACTCAGTTATACATACATATTCTTTTTTAGATTATTTTTCAGATTCTTTTCCTTTATAGATTACAAAATATTGAGTAAGTTCCCTGTGCTATACAGTAGGTCTTTTTTATTATCTATTTTATATATAGTAGTGTGTATATGTTAATCCCATCATCCTAATTTATCCCCCCCCTTCCCCTTTGGTAACCATAAATTTGTTTTTGATATCTGTGGATCTGTTTTGTAAGTAAGTTCATTTGTATCTTTTCTTTTCAGATTCCACATATAAGCAAATCATATATTTGTCTTTCTCTATCTGACTTACTTGACTTAGTATGATAATCTCTAGGTCCATCTATGTTGTTGTAAATGGCAACATTTCATTCTTTTATATGGCTGAGTAATATTCCACTATATAAACATATCACGTCTTCTTTATCCATTCATCTGTTGATGGACGTTTAGGTTGCTTCCATGTCTTGGCTATTGTAAATAGTGCTGCAATGAACATTGAGATGCATGTATATTTTTGAATTATAGTTTTCTCCACATATATGCCCAGGAGTAGGATTGCAGAATCATATGGTAGCTCTATTGTTAGTTTTTTAAGGAACCTCGATACTGTTCTCCATAGTGGCTGTATCAATTTACATTCCCACCAGGAGTATAGGAGGGTTCCTTCTCTCCACACCCTCTTCAGCATTTATTATTTGTAGACTTTTTTGATAATGGCCATTCTGATCAGAGTGAGGTAATACCTCACTACAGTTTTGATTTGCATTTCTCTAATAATTGGCGATGTTGAGCATTTGTTTTTTCATGAGCCTATTGGCCATCTGTATGTCTCCTTTGGAGAAATGTCAAACTTTAAAAAGTCACCGATTCTTAAGATAGACATAGGTTCAATTGAAGTTCTACTCACTAAATGTGATGCTTTGAACAAGTAACTCCAACTCTACCTCTTTTTTTCCCATATGTACATTGAGGTTCATGCCAGTAACATCTTAATTTATGTTAATCACCCTGCCATATAGTAAGCTCTACAAAATATTAAATTTTATTATTGTTAGTGAGCCTTTCCTGAAGCTCAACTCCCATTCCAGTCTTACTTCTCTTTGCTCTCTAGTAATAATGTGTGCATTATGTTAAGAGATATTCTCTCACATTTTCTGAAAAAAAGTCATTAATGGCTTTTGTTTTTACTGTCTTTTCTAAGGATGTTCACATAGCAAACATCCTTGAAAGATAGAAATAGTGTTTCTGTGAAGCAGAGGATAAATTTGATTCCTGTCCAAGACAATACAGATTATGTCTCCTTTTGGGAAAGTGTTGAACAAGTTTGCCAGTGGCCCCTTATAAAAGATTAGTGCTTCCTTTAATCCTTCCTTGGGTTCCACTCCTGCAAGTTACCCCACTGTGTGTTCAGGCATCATGCAGCCCTCACACTACACACTGTGGGAATTGAGCCTTGGGGAACCAAAGCAAATAATGTTACTCTGGCTAATGTTATTGCTTGTAACAAACTGCCCTTTGTCTTTGAGCCAATAAGTTTGTTTTTCTACCAATATCCATGGGATTGTGGCAGGCCAACCTGTTAGCTTGCAAGTTCTTGGCAGTTCTGATTATAAGGATGTGATAGTGACAAAGACATGTCTTCCTGGAAAAGGAAGACAAAGACCTTCCTTTGAGTTGATTAGTGGGATTTGAAGGAGCTCCTCGAGAATATGTAGTAAATTTATGGACTGGACTGTGTCGTCTATCAGGCAATAAATTCTCCTCTATTCTGCTTGTTAATGAGGAGATTGTTGCAGACTAAGTACCAGGAAGTATATTTAAAGAGCTGCCTGGATGGTGTCTGATTGTTACTCACTCTCCTCTGGGTTTGTGCTGGTGGGAGAGGGGGCACTAGAGATGGACAGTAAACAAACCAAAACCTAAAATACTGATAAATGTATCAGCTATTGTTATGTTATATGCCAAAAATAATGCATTGTGTTACCCAGAAGGACAACTGAAGGCAAGTATTGAGAACATTTGCATGATTTTAGACTTTGTATGTCCTATCCACAGCATACAGAGAACTTGAAGCAGTGAAATGACTGGATTTTTAAAGATGTAATTCTGTTGGAAATTGTGGAAAGAAACTGGAAGAAGGAAACCATTTAAGAGGTATTGCTGTAATAAAAGGAAGAGAATAGAACAGACAGGATTGAATCAGATAAACGAAATGAAAAGATTTGGCTGTTAGTTTGCAGCCTCCTCAAGAGCTGCATGAGTATATTCTGAAACCAGGCCCCAAACACAGAGGGCAGAGAGAGATGGAAGAAAGAGCAGACCACTCCAGATTGGTAGGTGGCAATTTTAATAAACAAGGGAACTACTTATATTAGGCAGCTGCAAGACAAGTAGATCTCCACACCTGCCCTCCAAATCTTAAAAGTTTACATACAGGCTTTAACTGAGTTCAGTCATGTATACTATCCAGTCTCAACACCACATTACTATCTCAAGGCTGCATCCTTGGGAAGACTCTGTCTCGCAAAGGGCAAGCACAGCGCACTTTCCAAGGACAGGGGAGGGGATGAGGAGCCTCTCATTGCTCAGGTCCAGTTCTCAGGTCAACTGGCCACCTGCCCTCTGGATTACCCCCTCCTAGACTGGGCTCAATAACAACTCTGTGGAAAATAAAAAAATATCCTGAAAATGGTAAATATGGGCAATATTTTCAATTGTGCCTTCCACTGTCATGGATGATATAAAAATATAAAGGTACTCTTGAACATATTGATATTCCATATGCTGAAATGTCATAAACTAAGAGGGTCATTAACAGGAAGTTGATCTTTCAATATAACCAGTTACAAAAGTGATTCAATTTCACCTACTCTAAGAACTAAAACAATAAATTAATATGTAAATTTGACTGGCATCTTCCCACACTCCAGTGTGAATTACATGTTTTATAATGATTGTTGTTTTTTTTTTAATGATTTTTAATGATTTTTATTTTTTAAGTAAGACACCATTGAATTTGGGTCTCAACTCAATCTGACTAATCTCAACCAATCTAAATGTCATGTTATATATCTCCTATATATATTTTCCAGACGTTTTATTTTATTCTGATTTATATTTTCCCAATTCTAAGTTTATATTTTTCATTGGTAATCTGCCTTTCTTTGGATGCATTTTTGTAAGCCCCTTCCATTGTTTCTGAAGAACCAAATCTCATGAAAATTTAGCTAATAAATAGGAATATATAAGCAGGAACATTGTTCCTGTGTTTTCTGTGAGAAAGAAATGGATAGTATTTCTTATTCTACAGTAGACATGAAGAAATAGCAGAGAGGGGCCTCTAGAACTCCCAAGAAAGGGAAACAGTGAGTAACAGGGACGCCAAAGAGAAATCAACTTCATTAAAGACCACGGACAACTTTCAAAATGTTGCTAGCACTTGCCAACTTCATATTTTAGATTTTTTATTTGAATTTGTGAATTTTATTTTATTTATCTTTTTATACAGCAGGTTCTTATTAGTTATCCATTTTATACATATTAGTGTATATATGTCAATCCAATCTCCCAATTCATCACACCACCAACCCCCCCACCACTTTCCCCCCTTGGTGTCCATATGTTTGTTCTCTACATCTGTGTCTCACTTTCTGCCCTGCAAAGCGGTTCATCTGTACCATTTTTCTAGGTTCCACATATATGTGTTAATAAACGATAATTGTATTTCTCTATCTGACTTACTTCACTCTGTATGACAGTCTCTAGATTCATCCACGTCTCTACAGATGACCCAGTTTCGTTCCATTTTATGGCTGAGTAATATTCCATTGTATATATGTACCACAACTTCTTTATCCATTCATCTGGCGATGGGCATTTAGGTTGCTTCCATGACCTGGCTATTGTAAATAGTGCTGCAATGAATATTGGGGTGCATGTGTCTTTTTGAAATATGGTTTTCTCTGGGTATATGCCCAGAAGTGGGATTGCTGGGTCATATAGTAATTCTATTTTTAGTTTTCTAAGGAATCTCCATACTGTTCTCCATAGTGGCTGTATGAATTTACATTCCCACCAACAGTGCAAGAGAGTTCCCTTTTCTCCACACCCACTCCAGCATTTGTTGTTTGTAGATTTTCTGTTGATGCCCATTCTAACTGGTGTGAGGTGATACCTCATTGTACTTTTGATTTGCATTTCTCTAATAATTAGTGATGTTGAGCAGTTTTTCATGTGCTTCTTGGCCATCTGTATGTCTTCTTTGGAGAAATGTCTACTTAGGTCTTCTGCCCGTTTTTTGATTGGGTTGTTTGTTTTTTTAGTATTGAACTGCATGAGCTGTTTCTATATTTTGGAGAGTAATCCTTTGTCCATTGATTCATTTGCAAATATTTTCTCCCATTCTGAGGGTTGTCTTTTCCTCTTGTTTGTAGTTTCCTTTGCTTTGCAAAAGCTTTTAAGTTTCATTAGGTCCCATTTGTTTATTTTTGTTTTTATCTCCATTACCTAGGAGGTGGATCAAAAAAGATCTTGCTAAGATTAATGTCAAAGATTGTTCTTCCTGTTTTCCTCTAAGAGTTTTATAGTGTCCAGTCTTACATTTTTGTCTCTCATCCATTTTGAGTTTATTTTTGTGTATGGTGTTAGGGAGTGTTCTAATTTCATTCTTTTACATGTAGCTGTCCAGTTTTCCAAGCACCACTTATTGAAGAGACTGTCTTTTCTCCATTGTGTATCTTTGCCTCCTTTGTCATAGATTAGTTGACCATAGGTGCATGGGTTTATCTCTGGGCTTTCTATCCTGTTCCATTGATCTATATTTCTGGTTTTGTGCCAGTACCGTATTGTCTTGATTACTGTAGATTTGTAGTGTAGTTTGAAGTCAGGGGGTCTGATTCCTCCAGCTCTGTTTTTTTTTCCCCTCAAGCCTCCTTTGGCTCTTTGGAGTCTTTTCTATTTCCATACAAATTTTAAGATTTTTTGTTCTAGTTCTGTAAAAAATGCCATTGGTAATTTGATAGGGATTGCATTGAATCTGTAGATTGCTTTGGGTAGTATAGTCATTTTCACAATATTGATTCTTCCAATGAAAGAACATGATATATCTCTCCATCTATTTGTATCATCTCTAATTTCTTTCATCAGTGTCTTATAGTTTTCTGCATACAGGTCTTTTGTCTCCTTAGGTAGGTTTATTCCTAGGTATTTTATTCTTTTTGTTGCAATGGTAAATGGGAGTGTTTCCTGAATTTCTCTTTCAGATTTTTCATCATTAGTGTATAAGAATGCAAGAGATTTCTGTGCATTAATTTTGTATCCTGAAACTTTACCAAATTCATTGATTAGCTTTAGTAGTTTTCTGGTGGCATTTTTAGGAAACTCTATGTATACTATCATGTCATCTGCAAACAGTGACAGTTTTCCTTCTTCTTTTCCTATTTGTATTCCTTTTATTTCTTTTTCTTCTCTGATTGCCATGGCTAGGACTTCCAAATCTATGTTGAGTGATAGTGATGAGAGTGGACATTCTAGTCTTGTTCCTAATCTTAGAGGAAATTCTTTCAATTTTTCACCCTTGAAAATGTTTGCTGTGGGTTAGTCATAAATGCCTTTATTATGATGAGGTAGGTTCCCTCTATACCCACTTTCTGCAGAGTTTTTGCATAAATTGGTGTCGAATTTTGTCAAAGCCTTTTTCTGCATGTATTGAGATGATCATATGGTTTTTATTCTTCAATTTGTTAATATGGTGTATCACATTGATTGATGTGCGTATAGTGAAGAATCCTTGCATCCCTAGGATAAATCCCACTTGATCATGATGTATGATCCTTTAAGTGTGCTGTTGGATTCTGTTTGCTAGTATTTTGTTGAGGATTTTTACATCTATATTCATCAGTGATATTGGTCTTTAATTTTCTTTTTTTGTAGTATCTTTGTCTGGTTTTGGTATCAGCGTGATGGTGGCCTCACAGAATGAGTTTGGGAGAGTTCCTTCCTCTGCAATTTTTTGGAAGAGTTTGCGAAGGATGGGTGTTAGGTCTTCTCTAAATGTTTGACAGAATTCACCTGTGAAGCCATCCAATCCTGGACTTTTGTTTGTTGGAACATTTTTGATCACACCCTCAATTTCATTACTTATGATTGGTCTATTCATATTTTCTGTTTCTTCCTGATTCAGTCTTGGAAGGGTATACCTTCCTAAGAATTGGTCCATTTCTTCCAGGTTGTCCATTTTATTGGCGTAGAGTTGCTTGTAGTATTTTCTTAGTATGCTTTGTATTTCTGTGGTGTCTGTTGTAACTTCTCCTTTTTCATTTCTAATTTTATTGATTTGAGTCCTCTCCCTTTTTTTCTTCATGAGTCTGGCTAATGGTTTATCAATTTTGTTTATCTTCTCAAAGAACCAGCTTTTAGTTTTATTGATTTTTGCTATTGTTTTCTTTGTTTCTATTTCATTGATTTCTGCTCTGATCTTTATGATTTCTTTCCTTCTGCTAACTTTGGGTTTTGTTTGTTCTTCTTTCTCTAGTTCCTTTAGGTGTAAGATTGGATTGTTTATTTGAGATTTTTCTTGTTTCTTGAGGTAGGCATGTATTGCTATAAACTTCCATCTTAGAACTTCTTTTGCTGCATACCATAGGTTTTGGATTGTTGTGTTTTCTTTGTCATTTGTCTCTAGGTATTTTTTTATTTCCTCTTTGATTTCTTCAGTGATCTCTTGGTTATTTAGTAATGTATTGTTTAGCCTCCATGTGTTTGTGTTTTTTATGTTTTTTTCCATCTAATTGATTTCTAATATCATAGCGTTGTGGTCAGAAAATATGCTTGGTATGATTTCAATTTTCTTAAGTTTACTGAGGTTTGATTTGTTACCCAAGGTTTGATCTATCCTGGAGAACTTTCCGTGTGCACTTGAGAAGAAAGTGTAATCTGCTGTTTTTGGATGGAATGTCCTATAAATATCAATTAAATCTATCTGGTCTATTGTGTCATTTAAAGTTGTGTTTCCTTATTAATTTTTTGTTTGGATGATCTGTCCATTGGTGTAAGTGAGGTGTTAAAGTCTGCCACTATTATTGTGTTATTTTCGATTTCCTCTTTTATAGCTGTTAGCTTACCTTATGTATTGAGGTGCTCCTATGTTGGGTGCATACATATTTACAATTGTTATATCTTCTTCTTGGATTGATCCCTTGATCATTATGTAGTGCTCTTCTTTGTCTCTTATAACCTTCTTTATTTTAAAGTCTATTTTTTCTGATATGAGTATTGCTACTCCAGGTTTCTTTAGATTTCCTTTTACATGGAATATCTTTTCCCATCCCCTCACTTTCAGTCTGTATGTGTCCCTAGGTCTGAAGTGGGTTTATTGTAGACAGCATATATATGGGTCTTGTTTTTGTATCCATTCAGCGAGCCTGTGTCTTTTGGTTGGAGCATTTAATCCATTCACGTTTAAGGTAATTATCAATATGTATGTTTGTATTACCATTTTCTTAATTGTTTTGGGTTTGTTTTTGTAGGTCCTTTTCTTCTCTTGTGTTTCCCACTTAGAGAAGATCCTTTAGCATTTATTGTAGAGCTGGTTTGGTGGTGCTGAATTCTCTTAGCTTTTGCTTATCTATAAAGCTTTTGATTTCTCCATCGAATCTGACTGAGATCCTTGCTGAGTAGAGTAATCTTGGTTGTAGGTTCTTCCCTTTCATCACTTTAAGTATATAATGCCACTCCCTTCTGGCTTGTAGAGTTCCTGCTGAGAAATCAGCTGTAACCTTATGGGAGTTCCCTTGTATGTTATTTGTCGTTTTTCCCTTGTTACTTTCAACAATTTTTCTTTGTACTTAATTTTTGTCAATTTGATTACTATGTGTCTCAGCATGTTTCTCCTTGGCTTTATCCTGCCTGGGACTCTCTGCACTTCCTGGACTTGGGTGTCTATTTCCTTTCCCATGTTAGGGAAGTTTTCGACTATAATCTCTTCAAATATTTTCTCGGGTCCTTTCTCTCTCTCTTCTCCTTCTGGGACCCCTATAATGCGAATGTTGTTGCGTTTAATGTTGTCCCAAAGGTCTCTTAGGCTGTCTTCATTTCGTTTCATTCTTTTTTCTTTATTCTCTTCTGCCGCAGTGAGTTCCACCATTCTGTCTTCCAGGTCACTTATCTGTTCTTCTGCCTCAGTTATTCTGCTATTGATTCCTTCTAGTGTATTTTTCATTTCAGTTATTGTATTGTTCATCTCTGTTTGTTTCTTCTTTAATTCTTCTAGTGTTTGTCCTTTAATTCTTCTAGGTCTTTGTTAAGCATTTCTTGCATCTTCTCGATCTTTGTCTCCATTCTTTTTCCAAGGTCCTGGATCATCTTCGCTATCATTATTCTGAATTCTTTTTATGGACGGTTGCCTACCTCAACTTCATTTACTTGTTTTTCTGGGGGTTTACCTTGTTCCTTCATCTGGTACATAGCACTCTGTTGAATGATGAAAAATCTTGTCTATCTTTCTGTGAATGTGGTTTTTGTTCCACAGGCTGCAGGATTGTACTTCTTCTTGCTTCTACTGTCTTCCCTCTGATGGAGGAGGCTATCTAAGAGGCTTGTGCAAGTTTCCTGATGGGAGGGACCGGTGATGGGTAGACTTGGGTGTTGCCCTGGTGGGCAGAGCTCAGTAAAACTTTAATCCACTTGTCTGCTGACATGTGGGGCTGTGTTGCCTCCCTGTTGGTTGTTTGGCCTGAGGTGACCCAACACTGGAGCCTACCCTGCTCTTTAGTGGGGCTAATGGCGGACTCTGGGAGGGCTCACGCCAAGGAATACTTCCCAGAACTTCTGTTGCCAGTGTTCTTGACCTCTCAGTGAGCCACAGCTGCCCCCTGCCTCTGCAGGAGACCCTCCAACACTAGCAGGTAGGTCTGGTTCAGTCTTCTATGGGGTCGCTGCTTTTTCCCCTGGGTCCCAATGTGCACACTACTTTGTGTGTGCCCTCCAAGAGTGGAGTCTTTGTTTACCCCAGTCCTGTCGAAGTCCTGCAATCAAATCCCGCTAGCCTTCAAAGTCTGTTTCTTTAGGAATTCCTCCTCCCGTTGCTGACTCCCAGTTTGGGAAGCCTGATGTTGGGCTCAGAACCTTCACTCCAGTGGGTGGACTTCTGTGGTATAAGTGTTCTCCAGTTTGTGAGTCACCCACCCAGCAGTTATGGGATTTGATTTTATTGTGATTGTGCCCCTCCTACCGTCTCATTGTGTCTTCTCCTTTGTCTTTGGATGTAGAGTATGTTTTTTGGTGAGTTCCAGTGTCTTCCTTTTGATGATTGTTGTGATTCCTGTGGTCTCGCAAGAGGGAGTTGTGATTCCAGTGCTCTCACAAGAGGGAGTGAGTGCACATCCATCTACTCTGCCATCTGGCCCCTTCTTTTCAGTTTTTTTCTTACAAAATAAAATTTGTATTTTAGATTTTTGAAATGATACATGATCTGTCTCTCTTATCTCAGGTCTAGAACCAAAAACTCCACGAAAGCATAGAATACAATGGGGAGAAAATTGTTTGCACTGAGGGCCCTGAGATTTTAATGAATGTGCTAAGATAAGGAGGGGGAAGGATATTTTAATGAATGTGCTAAGATAGTACACTTATTAATCATGCTAGGTGCTGTGCAAGGTGCTTTACCCAAACCATAGAATTTATCCCCCATGGCAATTCTGTGTACTGTACTATGAGACTCCTGTTTCATTAGAGGCAACTAATCTTCAGGAAAGTAGAGCATTTTGTATGGTCATAATCTAGTAATTTGGGGAGTCAAGAATTAATTCAGACCTCCTCTTCCTCCTCATCTCCATGGGTGGAAAGACACTGTAATGGTGAGGATTTGGGGTGCATATAGAAGACGTTTCAAACTGAAAATAAAAGAAACATTTATCCTGCTATATTTCATGAAGCTGAGGGCAGGATTATAGCCAGGCCTGGGGAAAAAACAAGAGCTTGGGAATGGAATGCTGAGAAAGGACCAGGGAATATTCTCTGCTTTATTTTTTTGTTTCCTTGTTTTATTGTTGCTCTTTCTCACTGCTTTTCTATGATGTCTGCTCCAATTTTTTCCCTGTAAAGTTCAGCTTACTCTGCTCTGCCCACAAGGTAGAAGATTTGCATCTCACTATAGCTCAGATCATAGATATCTTGCTTCCAGGAGATTGCTTCATTCTATGAGAGATAATTTGATAAGCACAGTTTGGATCAACTTACTTATTACTCCATTGGCTGTGACAGGAAAACTTTAGGTTCTGAATATAAATACTACTGCCAGGGCCCATTCAGGATGTAGTGAAGAGGAAGATCATAAACAGGCCTAAAAGGAATCTTCTCGGTTTATTTGTTGTCATATAGATGTATTTTGTTTGTTTATAATAGGAGGTGAAAAAAGAAAGGGAAAGACAGAGCAAAATGGGACAAGAGTGAGAATTTTTTTTTTTTTTCCCTAAAGTTGCAAACATTACACTGAATAGGACAATTGGGTAATAGAATGTGTTTAAATCTTGCATTTGGTACATTCTTCTTTAATTGACTGTAGTTAACATACAATATTATACTCGTTTCAGGTGTATAACATAGAGATTTTACCTTATATACAATGAATTGATATCACAATAAGTCTACTAACCATCTGTCACCAAAAAAGTTATTACAATATTATTAAATATATTCTCTATATGCTGCATTACTTCCCTATGACTTATTTATTTTACAATTGGAAATTTGTTCCTCTTAATCCCCTTCATGTATTTCACCCAATCCCCCATTGCACTCCCCTCTGGCTACCACCAGTTTGTTCTCTGTATCTGTGAGTTTGTCTCTGTTTGGTTTTGTTTGTTCATTTGTTTTGCAGATTCCACATGTAAGTGAAATCATACAGTATTTGCCTTTCTCTGTCTGACTTATTTCACTTAGAATAATATACTCTAAGATCACCCATGGTGTAACATATGGCACAATTCCATTTGTTCTTATGGCTGAGTAGTATTTCAGTGTATGTATACACAACATCTTCTTTACCCATTCATCTATCAATGGACACAGGGTGCTTCCATATCTTGGATATTGTAAATAATGCTGCAATGAACATAGGGTGGTTTGGCCACAGTTGCTGTGGGCACCCTGGTGGGTGGGGTTATCTCCCTGGTGGCTGGCTATGAGGTCCAGCCATGACTGCTGTGGGCAATCTGGTGAGTGGGGCTGGCCTCCGGCTCACTAATTGTGTGGCCTGGTTGAGAGTGCGGCAGACACCCTGGTGGAGGGGTGGGCCTTTGGCCTGGTTGTCTATGAGTCCTGCTTGGGACTGCTGCAGTGCACTGGGCCTGGCCCTGGGCCTGGCTAACTGAAAGGTTTGGCCACAACTGGGACAGGTGTGCTGATGTGTGGTGCTGGTCCCCAATGTAACTGGCTGTGAGGCCCAGTTGTGACTATTGTAGGCAGGCTGGTATGTGGAGCTGGTCTCCTGAAGCAGGAACCACTTTAGAGGGGTGCCTGTGTCAGCCAGTGTCACCCCTGGGTACAACAGGACAGGAGCTGCTTTAGAGGGGAGCTGGTAGCTCTGGTAAGTTCTTTAGAGAAGTTTTTCTCTGAGAATTCACATAGATGACAAAAACTTGTGTACAATTATAATAATATTTGCACTAACACTCTAATCCAATCAGTTTGATGTTGCCAAATAATTTCTCAGAATTGCCAGGCCATTATCTAGCTAAGAAGCTATGCATAGTTATGAAAATTTGGAGATTTTAAATCTCCAAATGCATAAATGCATCCTCTTATTTGCTTCTCCAGAAAAAAATCTTATAAAAAAAATGAATGTTGCAGAAAACAAGGAAAATTTTAAATTTAAAAATGAGAAAAAATAATAAGCTATGTTGGATAGTATACACAACTAAATTTCTTAGACAGGTAACACTGTTAAAGGGAACACCACCATGTTTCCCATTTTTTAATTCTTGAAACTCAATAAACATACATGGAAATAAATATACAGGCTGAATCTGTATTCTAAAAAGAAAATTTTGATGATGCCATGTTTTACCGCTAAAGCCACATTTTAAGTCAGAGTATTGCAGGACGATTATTTTTGTGGATATCTCAGATTTCGGAATTGAAGAGATTTCCTGCTGTCAAAGCTGAAAAACCCCACAGACGCAGGTTATTTCTTTATTTTTGATAAGAAATATCTTTAGCAGCTGATCCCAGTTGGGTTCCAGAGTTGTGAATTGGTATTGTCATTTCTTTTCTAACCACTTCACAATCTACCATGGGGGAGGGGCAATACAGAGAAAAGTCAGACTTTATATACAGAGAAATTCACTGAATATAAAGGTTTATTTTAAATTAGGACTGTTGGATCTTGGGTATCCCTTCTCAAAATAGCAAATGCCACTCTTGTTAATAGTTGCATCCTTTTGTAGAAATTCTGATTTTGTTTATGCATTGTTATGTTTCTATTTATTTCATATTAGCTAGAGACACATATATTTAAAAACTAACTGTAATTTTAAATTATGAAGCAAATAATTCATGTGTATATATAAATTGAGATGAATTATATTTTATGAAATTATATTTATTTGGCAAAAGAAAATTTTTGTATAGCTTATGAGAAAGTATTTTTAAGAAGACTTTATAATATTAATTTGACGTAAATGTAAATTAAAAATTAATCTTAATGTCTTTTGGCCAAAATTATTCTTTAGTATTTAGAATATAATTATGCTATATATTTATTTGCTATATGTAAATATATATTTGCAGAGAATATCTCTACCTCAGAAATTTTGAATTGTATCTTTTCATAATTAAAGTTTCAGATTGTCTCTAATAGTTTTATATCTGGAATTTGAAGGGGTCTAACAATAAGAGAAATTCAAGAAATTCTTCATGTCAACAGAATGCCAGGCTTTGTTCTTAAGAAGTCAAATCTATAAAACAAAGTAGTTAAATAATGAATACTAAGGGGCTTTCTTTCTCCCTCAGGAGCATTTATTACTAGTGGAACTTTCAAAATTAAGACAATTTTCTGAATTCCTTTCCTACCTCCTGTTGTTATTGATTAGACTCCCAAGATGGCTTTGTAGTATCCATGTTTTTTATGACTAATAACCTTGATTTGAAAATTGGTACACTAGTTTGCTAGGCTGTTCCAATTATACCTCATGTAGCAAAACCGCCAGAGATTTCCAACAGAATATTATTTTTCCATTATCGCTCCTATTACATTTTGAGGTTTACTGACAATAATCCTTAAACCACTCAGGTTCTCATAAGGATACCTGTCCCCACATCAACAAAGCACACAATCAACAAACAAGAAATGAAATAGTGTCATAATATGTAAGTTATGGTATATTTTGTCTTTGATGTATGGTATAGGAAATGGGTCTTTCATACTTTTATTTCCCTTAAGTTAGCAACAAGATTACTCTGTAATGAGAATCTTTTCTAAGAGACTTGGGCATTTGGTTCACGCACATTTTTTTTTCCATGGTTGCCAACAGTAACTGAGCAGACACAATGGTAAAAATTATGAATTCAACACAATTCTCACATTTTAAATGGATTGGATTTTAGGATATGCTCTTTTAAATCACCCAATAATCATACTTTTACGTATGGATATATTTCACACTAGTCAAAATACATATTTCCAGTAGAAGTCACCTTACAATAACCCAGTTTTCACCTCTTTAATTATTACCTTAAACTGATTTTATCAGTTGGCCCTTATCTGGCCTCAATTATCAGTGTTTCCCCTTCATCATAAAAGACTAATTTAAAATCTGAGAGTTTACTGCAGAGAGGTATCTTTTCCCACAGTTGGCAAAGAATAAGAAATTTATGTTTTATTTACATAAGTGTGATTTATCTAGTCATTTGTTCATTTAACAAATATATATTAAATATGACTCTATTCTTAGTATATGCAGGTATTTTGTTATTTTAAAAATGAAAAGAAATTAAAAAGAAAAAAAAACTTTAGTGGTAACTTTAGGCAGTGTAGTATTTTAAAATATATTATGCTATCTCTATAGTATTATTCGATATATTTGTATACTTTTCAATATACAAAATGTGGTTCAGTCCAAGTATAACCTGGTTGTGACATCAATCACTGTCTGTCTCTGAGGATCAATTCATATACTACATACAGAGGAAGATTTCTCATTGCTCCTCTAAGACTCGATATATGCCGTATACAAATATTTGTTCTCATTTAGAGAATAAAGTTTTCAGATAGAAGATGATTTCTTTATGGACATGAATATGAGAAAGAAGATTCATAGAACACAAGAAAAGTATTTTTTTTGATAATCAAGAAAGATATAAGCCAAGGGTAGGGGTGCAGGTAAATTTGTATAACAAATAATGAATTTCAGGAAAAGGGAAATACATGAAATTATTTTGCAAGGCAATTTGTAAAAAATTTCCCAGTCACAAAATTTTTCTGCAGAGTCTTATAATTCTGAGAAATTGTACAACAATATTATGGAATTTCAATGTTAACAGACCTCAATGCTGGTAAACTAAAATCAGTCTTCGTAGCAATGAAATTTAAAACATTATAAAAGTTAGTTAACTTTATGTATTTTTATAATTCCTTGTTTTTATTAGTTATTCTTTTCAGAACATTGATATATTTGTGTGTGTGTGAGGTTAATAAGTTTCATAATTAATACCACAGGGGAAAATATTGGGAAAGAGAAAACACATTATTTTTTAATATTATGTAGATCAATGATTTAGCTATTGTATTATTTTTTATAATGTTTCTTGTGTATGAGGTCTTTTGGGTAGGCTTTGGAAAAAGCTAGTAAAAAGAATCAAGTTTTCATTAATTCCCTAGCATATAAAGTATTCCTTCCTTATCTTACTTATGACTTGTAACAGAGCTATATTTCTAACACAGACAAGTGGTATAGATTATACTTAGAATATGGTCAAGATGAATAATCCTTATAGAAAATACTTTTCTGTTACATTTCATGAAAAACATAATAGTATTTCATTACAGGATTTATTCATTTCTATATACTGAGTTTCTATTCTAGGATATTAAATATTACTGAAATCAAACATTGGCATTTGTATTTGTTTCTCCAAGAATAACCTGTGCCATGAATTCAGGTGCAAGTGATATGTCTAGCAAGTGCTCCTGGAGAAGCTGGGCAGAGAGCTGGGAGGCAGGAAAGGAAAGGGGAAGAAACCAAGAAAGTCCTGAACTCTGAATCCAGCTGCTCCAGAAAGCTCTGAGAGGTAAATCATCCCTCAGACTTTGTGCTGCCTCCGGTGAAAAGAGCTGGCTTTTTGCATTCTTATGCCAGTCGGTCATCAGCTACATGTCACCCCAGGGCTGGAGTAGGGAGTATGTAAACCTCTAAAAGTCCCTTCATGCGGGCCAGGTGGTTCCAGGGACCATGAGCAACTCTGAAGTCATAGATGCAAATTTTTAATAGCAAAACAAATGGAAGGTGGTCTGGGAGGGGTACACAAACAAGGAAATGTGGATGAAGCAACTACAGTCTCCCACGCAGTTTCAACACTTGCTCAGATCCTCTTGCTTTTCACATTAAATTTATTCAATCCTGCAGCAACTTCTTCAAGTTGGTTACAATTTCTGGGGGCAAACAAAAGAGAATTATTTGGATGATACCCTAGCCTCTTTTGCAGCAGTTGTTTCTAAGATCATTATTTATACTCATTATCTCCTTCCTTTATCATTCATAGTGGAGACTTTGCCCTTGGCTCTTACATCTGCTGGTTTAAATGGTTTGCCTAATGGGATGAATCAGAATTTCATTTCTAAAGAGTCTGTGTCTTTGGATAGCGTGTCTTTGTAAGCTCAGGTTGATACAATTGCTCATTCACAGTTAAAACTGGGCTTGGGAATACCACCTGATGCCACACCAAATCCTATGAATGTCAATCAGATTTCTTCTTTTCCCTCATTATGATCTAGCAATTCCATCTCCTCTTGATAAGCAGTTTCAATTACTCTGCCAGTACTGTAACTTTCTTTGCCTACTAGTCTTCTCTCATGAGGAGCCTAAAGGGACTGGGTGATATCCAAATGTTTAAATGAAGCAAGACTTTAACCCTGTCCATTAGAGAGAGAATCACGCCACTGTGAACCAGGATATCTGGACCCACAGAGCCAAAAGTTATAAGAGTAGGAACCAGAATTCCCTCAGTGAGCTATTAGAAGTGATGGCGAATAGGCCACTCCTACTTCCACTTGTTGGCATCCACACCTATATAATTTACCTATGGCAGGTCACATAATGGACATTGATTTAAGGTATACACAAAACCCTGATGAACAGCAACCCAAACTTGGTTGCTCTTTGGTCCATACTGGCTCCACATCTGCCACCATAAGAGGTAATTCCAACACTCTATCAGGCCAGCAGCCATTGACTGATACAGTATGTTGTAGGACCAGTGGATTCCATCGTTATGTCCTCACCTTAAGGATTAATTAACATATTACATGGCCTTTTTGAAAACTGTTTAACCTAAGAAAACAAATTAAAGATAATTGAGAATCAATTTTATCCACATAGACATATATGAAAAAATTTATTTTAGCTCAGTGATGAGAGGATATAGAACAATTATTTATTATTATTACTATATGAGGATATACCACTCAACTATTGTTTTCAATATTTTTTCTCATATCTGAAATGGATTTCATATTATTTCATACTATCAATCATATTTGTAACAAATATGTCCAAAGGATTCAGCATTGAAAATATTGGTTTATTAATATTAAACAAAAAAATGATTCTGTGAAACCTATGAAGAAAGTAATCTAATAACAATGACAAAAATATGACCAAAATAATAACTAAACAATGATAATAGCATATAGCATTAATCTGGAGTAATCGTCTAGGATGTCATTTTTCTCTAATTGACTTTGACATCTTTGTACTCTTTGAATTAAATCAAGATAGATATGTAGAAAGGGATCAAGCAATAAAAATCACTAATTACAGAAACATTTTTATCTGTTAGGCAATTTACTAGACTCAAAAGATATACTCCCTGCCCTCAAGAAAGTGACAATGATGGAAGAGGTATAAAGGTACAATTATAATTTTGTGTAAAATGTGAAGCAGTGTAATTGTGAATAAGTAATGGTCTATGAAAGAGCAGTGGTTGTTCAAGTCTACCAAGAATCATCAAGAAATGTTTTCAAAGAAAGTAAATTTAAAGCTGTAAAATGACTAATTAGTAAGATTTGTGAGAAAACATGTAGGAATAGGGAAAGTATGCGAAGGCATGGAAGGAAATATACATAGTATCCAGCAGAAAAATAATAGACTAACATAGCTCAGTAGTGTTGGAATACAAAGAGCAGGATGTGGAACTGCAAGACTTGAAGCTGTAGATGTGGGCATGCTCATGCTAGAAGACAGGACTGCATTGCTGAATATCTGGAAGAGAGCTTTAAAAATAAATCTAAGTCAAGCTGAGACAATTGTTCCCATATAATATTTCCCATCTTGAAAAAAACCTCCCTTACAGTGTCCAAATACAGTCTATTGGTGATTAAGCTACTCTCCTTTGGAGAGGTGTGGTCTATGGCCCTTTGTCTTTAATCTGGACAGTATTTGTATCTGCTTTGACCAATCAAATATCATAGAAGCAACACTGCATAAGTTTCAGGGCTCAGACCTTAAACGACTGGTTGGTTCTTCTTATTGTCCCTTGGAATACACACTCTTGGAGCCCTGAGCTTGACTATCCTGCTTCAGAGACCATGTGGACAGGTCCTGAGACCACACGGAACGGGAAAGGGACCCAGCTGAGCTTAGCTTTCCTAAAGTCCCTTCTAAGTTGCCAGGGATGTGAGTGCAGCTATGCTGAACCAACCAGAGCAGCCCACCTCCTAACTGTTGAACCTGGAGGTAGAATACAATGGTTATTTGATTAGGTCACCAAATTTTGAAGTGGTTTTCACAAGACAATAGATAACTGGAATACAGACATCACTATATCCCCTTTAAGACAAAACTATTGGAAGAATTGACAAAAATCTGTCTCTAGTTTTCTTTTTTTCATCAGTACATTCTCATTAGGCATAAATCCCTAGAAGTCCACAGAGATCCCTTTTATAAAGATTGACAGACACTAATATCTTGTTTAATTCAATGGTTATTTCTTAATCTCAGCTTATTCAAATTCCTGCAGAATATAATACAGATTTTTACTTCCTCCTTTTTTAAAGCATTTTGTTCATTTTGCTTCCAGGACAACATACTCACTGGTGTTTTTTCATTTTGTTTTGTTTTTCTCTGCCTTTTTTTTTTTTTTTTTTTTTTCCAGCTTTATTGAGATTTAATTAACATTTAACACTGTTTAGGGTGTATAATGTGATGATTTGATTCACATATATATTGTGGAATGATTACCACATTAAGGTTAGTTAACACATCCATCACCTCACATAATTACCTTCCTTTTTTCTTTTCTGGTGAGAACATTGAAGCTTTACTTTTTTAACAACTTCCAAGTATTTAATACAGTACTGTTAACTATAATCACCACGTTGTACATTAGATCCCCAGAACTGATTTATCTCATAACTGGAAGTTTATACACTTTGACCAACATCTCTCATTTCCCCCATCACCCAGCTACTATCTGCATAGTTCAGTTTTTTTAGATTCCACATATAAATGAGATCATACAGTAATTGTCTTTTTCTGTCTGACATATTTTACATACCATACTACCTTCAAGGTCCATGTTGCAATACATGGAAGGGTTTTCTTATTTTTTATAGCTTATTAATATTCCATTGTGTGTATTACCATTTTTTTAAATTCATTCATCCATTGATGGACTCTTAGGTTGTTTTAATGTCTTGGCTATTGTAAATAAGGTTGTAATGAACGTGGGGGTGTGGATACACAAGTGACTTCAAATACCCACTCTCTGTCTTGGTGCTATTCTTCCTCAGAGCCCCTTTCTGGTTGTTCTTTTCTTTTTTAAACCTCTAAATGATAGAATACCAAAGGCTCAAACATCTGACCACCTATTTCCTCAGCTTCACTTGTTTTCTAGATAATCTCTTACAATCTCATGCTTTTCTATGCCATCTAGAAGTCCTATATTAATAGAATAATTACTATTAATTAGCTGATAAATTTCACATTATTATCTCTAGCACTGACTTTCTCCTAATATCAAACTTCGTTTTTTTCCCAAATTTCCATTCAACATTCCTGCTTTGGTGCCAAATCGTCATATCAAACTTATAACCAAAGCAGACTCAACAGCTGTCTTCCCCATCATTAAGCTACTTGCATTGGGCAAAATAAAGGGGCATTCTTGATTCCTATTATCTCCTCATACCCCATATCCAATTCATTAGAATATTCACTCCAGCTTCAAGGTACATGCTGAGTTCGACTACTTCTCACCATTTCTAGTCCCCTAACTCATACAGACCAAGCCATTTCTCTCTTGAGTACACCAGGAATCTAACAGGGCTCTGTGGCTTTTGCTATTCCCTTTTAAAGTCTATGTTCCACATATTTACTAGATAATACACTTTGTGTATCTTCTAAGCACTTAATATTTCTTGATTATATGTATTATAAATATATTTACTGTCTTCCTGAAAAGTATGTGAACTCTGGACAACAACTCCAGGCTTTTTATTCCCTGTTGATTATCCTGTGCCTGTAAGAGTGCCTGGCTTTTAGTAGGTCTTGATAAAAATATGTTGAATAAACACATAACTGAACAAACGACTAGTCAAAAAGTAAAATGATCATGAAATAATTAGTAGTTAAGATCCTTTATAATACATATTTAACACAAGTGAATTCAACTTTTAGGATGGGCATAAAACACGCAACACACCAAACACCACACACAGAGACACACACACACCAAACTAAATAAACAAACAGAGACAACACACAAGAGAGACAGAGCAAGCTAAATGGTTGCTGGTTTCCAGCAAACCTGGTATGTAATAAGTCGATGCCCAGAAGTGAGTTGAAAAGGAATAGGTGAATCTGCTCTTATCTCTGCCAGCCTCAGCTTCCATGTATCATACAGGGAGCATCTCATTTTGTTAAAAGTGTAATTCCAAAGGATTATCTGTACTTTTTTCCCCCTGTATATAGTTGCCAACCACTTCCTCTGGAACTCAGTCAAAGACAAGATGATTCATCTCAATGCTGGAGGAAATCCTGGCTGTTTAGAGCTAATTTGGAGTGTTAATTGACTCTCCAACATGGCAACTTTGTTAAGAGTTTTATTTATAACATATTTTAATCCATTTCTTAGGAAGTAATTAAATAACTATTCATAGAGTAGCTACTACATGGTAGGGACATCAGGTGCCAAGGACAGAGTAGCAGATTAAACAAAATCCTTGTCCTCAGAAAGCTTCTATTTGAAAAGGAGAGGATAGATTCTTAATGATGTGTAGTACAAGTCATGATAAATCATTTGAAGAAAATGAACCAGGTTAAGAGGGATAGAATGCTCATGTGGACCTTCTTTCTAAGAGCTGATGAGCATAGATCAAATCACACTGCCTTAACACTCTTTAGAAATGCTTTTATATGTGACCTAACATTATGCATGTGGAAAAATACTTTCCATTTTGTGTAAGTAGCTACTAAAGACAATGTCTATATAATAGAGTGGTCTCTATATAATTCATCATCATCATCATCATAATTAGTAGTAGTAATAATATATATATTATATAGTAATAAAATATAATAATAATAATAATAAGTGGTAGTAGTAGTAATTGTAGTAGTTTTAGAGGTTCAAAATAAAGCTATTTCAACTGATTTTATTGAGGTATGATTGACATTTAATAACCTGCATCAATTTAAAGTGTACCAATCAATTAATTTTGACAAATATATACCCCTGTGAAACCACCACCACAATCAACATACAAATATTTCCATCATGCCAGAAATTTCCTTGGAACCACGCTCTTTCCTCAGTTTTAGTAACATGAGCTACCACAAGTTTTCTGATAAATTTTCTTCTTCATTCTGTTCAGGCCTGTTGTGTTTCTGTGTGTGTATGTGTGTTTGTGTGAGTAATAAGTAACATACTTAATATGTTTAAAGAAAATGGAATAGAGTTGAAATCTCACTCCTTATTTTGTCACTCATATTCCAAGATCCTATTCAACCATCATTAAATAACAGCTTTTGTGTGTGAGTTCATAGTTATATTTATGCAAATACAGGCAAACATATATACTTATTTTTCACCTTTTTATATAAAATGAACATATTAAATATGCTTTTCTATGACCTGCTTTTTTCATTTTATAAGGCAAATTACAATTTTTTTCCTATAAGTGAATAGAAACCTTCCTCATTCTTCTTTAGAGCTGCCCAATATTATTTCACACTGACTTACTAAAAGTAAACAGTCTTCTGCTGATAGACGTTTGGTTTGTTTCCAATTCTTTGCTCTTACAAACAATGCCCAGATAACTGACCTTGAGCATTTGTCTTCTGCATATGTGCCAAGAGTACCTGAAGGATAAATTCCCAGAAGTGGAATTGCTGGTCATAGTGTATATTAATTTGTTATATTGATAGATATTGCCAAATATTTCTCTTCAAGGTATGAGCCAACTTATAGTGCCACCAGAAATACATGAAGATACTTCTTTCTCCCCAGCCTTGCCAACAGAATGTATTATCAAATTGGGGAATTTTTGCTAAATTGATAGGTGTAACATAATATCCTAGTGTAGTTGTTATTTGCATTTTTCTTTTATGAATTAGGGTGACGGCAGTTAGAAAATCCAAGAAACTAACCTTTCCTTGATGGTTGAGTTTAGAACAAAAGTCAATTTGCACCATGTTGTTCACACCTAACCAAGACAGTCCATGACCAATGTAATATGCTAAGCCATTTAACCTTAATTAGTATTATTATTCTTATTTTTTGGCTGTGTCGGGTCTTAGTTGTGGCACACGGGGTCTTTTGTTGTGGCACGTGGGCTCCAGAGCACATGGGTTCAGTAGTTGCGGTGCATGGGCTTAGCTGCCCTGTGGCATGTGGGATCTTAGTTCCCCAACCAGGGATTAAACCTGCATCCCCTGCATTGGAAGGCGGATTCTTAACCACTGGACCACCAGGGAAGTCCCTAGTTAGTATTTTTATTTCAAAAGAAAGAATTCATTTAAAAAATTCAAGAATGTTTACTTATTTTCTAATTGCAAAACAAAAACATTAAAACAAACTTTAAAGTTAAGAAATTGCAGCCAATGTTGCACCATCTAATAAAATGGAGAATAACAAACAGCAAAGAGAAAACTTTATATAGACAATGGAGTTATAAAATGGAGATAGATACAGAAATAAAAATGTAAAGCAATAGGTAATAAACTATTCAAAATCGCTAGCAGTAATTTAAATACATCTTTTCATTTTCTACCGGATAAGATGCAAAAATATTAGAGGGGGGAAAAGAAAGCAAAATTGAGGAAAGACATTCCATGAAACTCTAACAACATTGAAGATGTAACCTTGATATGGTAACAATTCTCAGGTCATACAAATTAAAATTTGAATTGCACCAATTGGATAATTAACAATTAAAGTGCAGTCCATAATTTCTCCTTGCATTTTATATATGTGACTTTGAACAGTCAGTCAGTTGAATTTAAGAAGTTTGCTCCCTCTCTACATCCAGAGTAACTCCTTAACTTTAAACAATGTCATCTAGTTTCCTGTCATAGGTAAGTATGTATATGAATATCATTTAGAACACAAGCTTTCCAAATTTATTTGCATGTGTTAGATAATTAGTCAAGCTAAAAGTCTTCTGTTGAACAATTAAAATTTCATATCTTGGGAGAAGAGAGAAGCCAAGAATACAGACAAAATCATAGTAGGTAGATGCTATTGAGGCATGTACAATATTAGAACAGGTGGGAAAATATCAGTCTGCTCCATCACATGAACACCAGCTGGCAGCTCTGACTTGTCCAGGAGCAGAGGTGAACACAGCCATCAAAGGCAACCATCTCTTAAGTTTGTCTTCAGGGAAATCTTCCAGTTGCGTTGTGAATCCTGCAGAACCCAGGGTTCTGCTGCGTTGTACTTTTGTGATACTAATTATGTTTACCTAGAAAACACTAGAAGCAGGTTAAAACAAGTTTGACCCTAAAGCCAATCCTACAGTGTGTTTTTAAAAAATCTTTGCCTTTATAAGCTTCTAAAATATCTCATTAACTGAGGTTATTTTATTTTATTTTATTTTATTTTTTTTTGACCACAACAAAAGCAACAATGATTGCAATTACCAAACATGAAACACACTCATACTATGTCATAATATTGACATTCAGTCCAGTAATCCTCCACTGTAACAGCTCCTTTACTTTGCAGTGAAAATTGATTTGTATATTCTTTGCCTCTGAGTCCTTGTGGGAATTTTTTTTTTTTTTAATTCAGACAGAAAGTCACAAAAATTATACTCATCCTCATCAGTTCACTCAGTCCCATGTAATTAATTTTTTTTATCTTGATCTTTTGTTAGCACTTTTATGAGTTCATCAGTTTTTCATTAGAGTTCTGAAAATGCTTATTCATTCAGTTCAGCAGTACAGTCAGTTACCAGAAACCTGTACTTGTCAGAGTCTTTTCCATGAATTTCTTGAAGATGAGACCCTTTCATAGGAACATATTTGCAAAATCATCAGAGTACACCCAGAACTGTCTGTAAATGACAAAAGACTTAAAAATGACCACAGTTAAAGATTTGATGAAAGTTCATAATAATGCAGTTGACAAGAAAATTAGTTATTTCTGAGATATACATTTTAAAGTAATAACTAGGATTATTACTTATAACATTATACCAGAACATATAAGATTTTTAGAAATTTCATGTAATGTCTGAAACATTTATATTAACATATTTCCATACATATTTCCATACAAATAACCCAATGAAAGTTTAGTATTAGTTGTTTTGTTTGTTTTTTTATACTGCAGGTTCTTATTAGGCATCAGTTTTATACACATCAGTGTATACATGTCAATCCCAATCGCCCAATTCAGCACACCACCATCCCCACCTCACCGCAGTTTTCCCCCCTTGGTGTCCATATGTCCATTCTCTACATCTGTGTCTCAACTTCTGCCCTGCAAACTGGCTCATCTGTACCATTTTTCTAGGTTCCGCATACATGCACTAATATACGATATTTGTTTTTCTCTTTCTGACTTACTTCACTCTGTATGACAGTCTCTAGATCCATCCACGTCTCAACAAATGACTCAATTTCGTTCTTTTTATGGCTGAGTAATATTCCATTGTATATATGTACCACATCTTCTTTATCCATTCGTCTGTTGATGGGCATTTAGGTTGCTTCCATGACCTGGCTATTGTAAATAGTGCTGCAATGAACATTCGGGTGCATGTGTCTTTTTGAATTACGGTTTTCTCTGGGTATATGCCCAGTAGTGGGATTGCTGGGTCATATGGTAATTCTATTTTTAGTTCTTTAAGGAACCTCCATATTGTTCTCTATAGTGGCTGTATCAATTTACATTCCCACAAACAGTGCAAGAGGTTTCCCTTTTCTTCACACCCTCTCCAGCATTTGTTGTTTGTAGATTTTCTGATGATGCCCATTCTAACAGGAGTGAGGTGATACCTCATTGTAGTTTTGATTTGCATTTCTCTAATAATTAGTGATGTTGAGCATCTTTTCATGTGCTTCGTGGCCGTCTGTATGTCTTCTTTGGAGAAATGTCTATTTAGGTCTTCTGCCCATTTTTGGATTGGGGTGTTTGTTTCTTTGATATTGAGCTGAATGAGCTGTTTATATATTTTGGAGATTAGTCCTTTGTCCGTTGATTCATTTGCAAATATTTTCTCCCATTCTGAGGGTTGTCTTTTCGTCTTGTTTATGGTTTCCTTTGCTGTGCAAAAGCTTTGAAGTTTCATTAGGTCCCACTTGTTTATTTTTGTTTTTATTTCCATTACTCTAGGAGGTGGATCAAGAAAGATCTTGCTGTGATTTATGTCAAAGAGTGTTCTTCCTATGTTTTCCTCTAAGAGTTTTATAGTGTCCAGTCTTATATTTAGGTCTCTAATCCATTTTGAGTTTATTTTTGTGTATGGTGTTAGGGAGTATTCTAATTTCATTCTTTTACATGTAGCTGTCCAGTTTTCCAAGCACCACTTATTGAAGAGACTGTCTTTTCTCCATTGTCTATCTTTGCCTCCTTTGTCATAGATTAGTTGACCATAGGTGCGTGGGTTAATCTCTGGGCTTTCTATCTTGTTCCATTGATCTATGTTTCTGTTTTTGTGCCAGTACCATATTGTCTTGATTACTGTAGCTTTGTAGTATAGTCTGAAGTCAGGGAGTCTGATTCCTCCAGCTCCATTTTTTTCCCTCAAGACTGCTTTGGCTATTCGGGGTCTTTTGTGTCTCCATACAAATTTTAAGATGATTTGTTCTAGCTCCGTAAAAAATGCCATTGGTAATTTGATAGGGATTGCATTGAATCTGTAGATTGCTTTGGGTAGTATACTCATTTTCACAATGTTGATTCTTCCAATCCAAGAACATGGTATATCTCTCCATCTGTTGGTGTCATTTTTAATTTCTTTCATCAGTGTCTTATAGTTTTCTGCATACAGGTCTTTTGTCTCCCTAGGTAGGTTTATTGCTAGGTATTTTATTCTTTTTGTTGCAATGGTAAATGGGAGTGTTTCCATAATTTCTCTTTCAGATTTTTCATCATTAGTGTATAGGAATGCAAGAGATTTCTGTGCATTAATTTTGTATCCTGCAACTTTACCATATTCATTAATTAGCTCTAGCAGTTTTCTGGTGGCAGTTTTAGGATTCTCTATGTATAGTATCATGTCATCCGCAAACAGTGACAGTTTTACTTCTTCTTTTCCAATTTGTATTCCTTTTATTTCTTTTTCTTCTCTGATTGCCGTGGCTAGGACTTCCAGAACTATGTTGAATAATAGTGGTGAGAGTGGACATCCTTGTCTCGTTCCTGATCTTAGAGGAAATGCTTTCAGCTTTTCACCATTGAGAATGATGTTTGCTGTGGGTTTGTCATATATGGCCTTTATTATGTTGAGGTAGGTTCCCTCTATGCCCACTTTCTGGAGAGTTTTTATCATAAATCGGTGTTGAATTTTGTCAAAAGCTTTTTCTGCATCTATTGAGATGATCATATGGTTTTTATTCTTCAATTTGTTAATATGGTGTATCACATTGATTGATTTGCGTATATTGAAGAATCCTTGCATCCCTGGGATAAATCCCACTTGATCGTGGTGTATGATCCTTTTAATGTGTTGCTGGATTCTGTTTGCTAGTTTTTTGTTGAGGATTTTTGCATCTATATTCATCAGTGATATTGGTCTGTAATTTTCTTTTTTTGTAGTGTCTTTGTCTGGTTTTGGTGTCAGGGTGATGGTGGCCTCATAGAATGAGTTTGGGAGTGTTCCTTCCTCTGCAATTTTTTGGAAGAGTTTGAGAAGGATGGGTGTTAGCTCTTCTCTAAATGTTTGATAGAATTCACCTGTGAAGCCATCTGGTCGTGGACTTTTGTTTGTTGGAAGATTTTTAATCACAGTTTCAATTTCATTACTTGTGATTGGTCTGTTCATATTTTCTGTTTCTTCCTGATTCAGTCTTGGGAGGTTATACCTTTCTAAGAATTTGTCCATTTCTTCCAGGTTGTCCATTTTATTGGCATAAAGTTGCTTGTAGTAGTCTCTTAGGATGCTTTGTATTTCTGCGTTGTCTGTTGTAACTTCTCCTTTTTCATTTCTGATTTTATTGATTTGAGTCCTCTCCCTCTTTTTCTTGATGAGTCTGGCTAATGGCTTATCAATTTTGTTTATCTTCTCAAAGATCCAACTTTTAGTTTTATTGATCTTTGCTATTGTTTTCTTTGTTTCTATTTCATTTATTTCTGCTCTGATCTTTATGATTTCTTTCCTTCTGCTAACTTTGGGATTTGTTTGTTCTTCTTTCTCTAGTTTCTTTAGGTGTAAGGTTAGATTGTTTACTTGAGATTTTTCTTGTTTCTTTAGGTAGGCTTGTATAGCTATAAACTTCCCTCTTAGAACCGCTTTTGCTGCATCCCATAGGTTTTGGGTCGTCGTGTTTTCATTGTCACTTGTCTCTAGGTATTTTTTTATTTCCTCTTTGATTTCTTCAGTGATCTCTTGGTTATTTAGTAACGTATTGTTTAGCCTCCATGTGTTTGTCCTTTTTACGTTTTTTTCCCTGTAATTCATTTGTAATCTCATAGCGTTGTGGTCAGAAAAGATGCTTGATATGATTTCAATTTTCTTAAATTTACTGAGGCTTGATTTGTGACCCAAGATGTGATCTATCCTGGAGAATGTTCCATGCGCACTTGAGAAGAACGTGTAATCTGCTGTTTTTGGATGGAATGTCCTATATATATCAATTAAATCTATCTGGTCTATTGTGTCATTTAAAGCTTCTGTTTCCTTATTTATTTTCATTTTGGATGATCTGTCCATTGGTGTAAGTGAGGTGTTAAAGTCCCCCACTATTATTGTGTTACTGTCGATTTCCTCTTTTATAGCTGTTAGCAGTTGCCTTATGTATTGAGGTGCTCCTATGTTGGGTGCATATATATTTATAATTGTTATATCTTCTTCTTGGATTGATCCCTGGATCATTATGTAGTGTCCTTCCTTGTCTCTTGTAACATTCTTTATTTTAAAGTCTATTTTATCTGATATGAGTATAGCTACTCCAGCTGTCTTTTGATTTCCATTTGCATGGAATATCTTTTTCCATCCCCTCACTTTCAGTCTGTATGTGTCCCTAGGTCTGAAGTGGGTCTCTTGTAGACAGCATATATATGGGTCTTGTTTTTGTATCCATTCAGCCAGTCTATGTCTTTTGGTTGGGGCATTTAATCCATTCACGTTTAAGGTAATTATCGATATGTATGTTCCTATGACCATTTTCTTAATTGTTTTGGGTTTGTTTTTGTAGGTCCTTTTCTTCTCTTGTGTTTCCCACTTAGAGAAGTTCCTTTAGCATTTATTGTAGAGCTGGTTTGGTGGTGCTGAATTCTCTTAGCTTTTGCTTGTCTGCAAAGCTTTTGATTTCTCCATCAAATCTAAATGAGATCTTTGCCGGGTAGAGTAATCTTGGTTGTAGGTTCTTCCCTTTCATCACTTTAAGTATATCATGCCACTCCCTTCTGGCTTGCAGAGTTTCTGCTGAGAAATCAGCTGTTAACCTTATGGGAGTTCCCTTGTATGTTATTTGTCGTTTTTCCCTTGCTGCTTGCAATAATTTTTCTTTGTCTTTAATTTTTGCCACTTTGATTACTATGTGTCTCGGCGTGTTTCTCCTTGGGTTTATTCTGTATGGGACTCTCTGCGCTTCCTGGACTTGGGTGGCTATTTCCTTTCCCATGTTAGGGAAGTTGTCAACTATAATCTCTTCAAATATTTTCTCTGGTCCTTTCTCTCTCTCTTCTCCTTCTGGGACCCCTATAATGCGAATGTTGTTGTGTTTAATGTTGTCCCAGAGGTATCTTAGGCTGTCTTCATTTCTTTTCATTCTTTTTTCTTTAGACTGTTCCGCAGCAGTGAATTCCACCATTCTGTCTTCCAGGTCACTTATCCGTTCTTCTGCCTCAGTTATTCTGCTATTGATTCCTTCTAGTGTAGTTTTCATTTCAGTTATTGTATTGGTCATCTCTGTTTGTTTCTTCTTTAATTCTTCTAGGTCTTTGTTAAACATTTCTTGCATCTTCTCAATCTTTGCCTCCATTCTTATTCCGAGGTCCTGGATCATCTTCACTATCATTATTCTGAATTCTTTTTCTGGAAGGTTGCCTATCTCCACTTCATTTAGTTGTTTTTCTGGGGTTTTTTCTTGTTCCTTCATCTGGTACATAGCCCTCTGCCTTTTCATCTTCTCTATCTTTCTGTAACTGTGGTTTTTGGTCCACAGGCTGCAGGATTATAGTTTTTCTTGCTTCTGTTGTCTGCCCTCTGGTGGTTGAGGCTATCTAAGAGGCTTGATGGGAGGCTCTGGTGGTGGGTAGAGCTGACTGTTGCTGTGGCGATCAGAGCTCAGTAAAACCTTAATCCACTTGACTGTTGATGGGTGGGGCTGGGTTCCCTCCCTGTTGCTGTGGCGATCAGAGCTCAGTAAAACCTTAATCCACTTGACTGTTGATGGGTGGGGCTGGGTTCCCTCCCTGTTGGTTGTTTTGCCTGAGGCAACCCAACACTGGAGCCTACCCGTGCTCTTTGGTGGGGTTAATGGCAGACTCTGGGAGGGCACACGCCAAGGAGAACTTCCCAGAACTTCTGCTGCCAGTGTCCTTATCCCCACGGTGAAACAGAGCCACCACTCGCCTCTGCAGGAGACCCCCCAACACCAGCAGGTAGGTCTGGTTCAGTCTCCCCCAGGGTCACTGCTCCTTCCCCTGGGTCCCGATGCACACATTACTTTGTGTGTGCCCTCCAAGAGTGGGGTCTCTGTTTCCCCCAGTCCTGTCAAATTCCTGCAATCAATTCCCACTAGGCTTCAAAGTCTGATTCTCTAGGAATTCCTCCTCCCGTTGCCGGACCCCCAGGTTGGGAAGCCTGACGTGGGGCTCAGAACCTTCACTCCAGTGGGTGGACTTCTGTGGTATAAGTGTTTGCCAGTCTGTGAGTCACCCACCCAGCAGTTATGGGATTTGATTTTACTCTGATTGCGCCCCTCCTACCATCTCACTGTGGCTTCTCCTCTGTCCTTGGACGTGGGGTATCCTCCTTGGTGAAGTCCAGGGTCTTCCTGTCAATGATTGTCCAGCAGCCAGTTGTGATTCTGGTGCTCTCGCAAGAGGGAGTGAGAGCACGTCCTTCTACTCCACCATCTTGGTTAATCGGCAGTCTATTTTAAATACAAATTATAACAAATACACATGATGGCTCTTAGGATAAAACTAATACATGTATAAAATATTCTGCTCTCACAATATTACTCTCTAACCCCATGGATCACATCCCATGCCATGCAGAAAAAGAAATTTCCATCAGAAGAGACTCAGCTAAGCATATACCATCTGATGCAGCATGCTTCTTGACTGCTGGGTAGT
This sequence comes from Balaenoptera musculus, assembly GCF_009873245.2. Classification (NCBI taxonomy): domain Eukaryota; kingdom Metazoa; phylum Chordata; class Mammalia; order Artiodactyla; family Balaenopteridae; genus Balaenoptera; species Balaenoptera musculus. The sequence continues at coordinate 111,542,901 of NC_045788.1, forward strand.
TGTGAGTGGTGGGATCTTCTGGTACCACATAGGGCTGACCAAACCTATTGTGACTTGTTTCATGGTTTTCGAGAGAGAGGAACTGAGAGGGCAAATTCTCCAATCTGGTTAATTAAGGAACTGTAACTCTAGGGAAAATCTTCTTTCCTCTCAGCAAAAGCCACCAGCCCTGGTAGCTGCAGGAGCAAAATGAGATACAGATTGGTAGAGACCAAAACGTGAAACTTCAGAGGCAACTCAGGGTCAGAGAGGCAAAAGCAGTTGTAATAAAGAGTTCCAGGTGGTGGACTAAAGAGCAATCCCTGAAGGTCACAACAGAAAATTCTAAGTGGCTCTCAAGGAAAATAGGTCTGCCGTTCAGAGCATTCACAGGAAAATGGGGGTAGTTATGGGGCTTGAATGGCAATTGACACTCAAAAAGGCTCAGGGCAAAAGCTTATTTTTTTTATTCATAAGATTGTTGCCCATCTTTGTTTTACCACTCTGCTGTGCCCAGAGTTCCAGAAGAATAACTATACTGGGATGAAGTATGTTTTCAAATTTGATAAAGTCCTCACTTGACCAGATACGATAATTTGCATTGCTTTGAAGAATTTAGAACTTCTGCATGGCTTTCTGTGCAAGACCAGTTTGATTTTTCTCCTCTGAAATGGATGATGCCAAATAGAGTGAAGAGATTCTGGTAACAGATGATTGGTAATAATTCTAGAGAAGTACAAGGCAATCATCGATTCCGTTGCAGTCCCCAAATCACATCTGAACCTTAGTTTTCCTGCTTCCTTAATATTTTAGGAAGAAAGCAGGAAAGCTATGGGTTTTGTACGTATGTATGTCCCACAGTGGGTTCGCACTACTGAAAACAGAGCCCATAAACAGAAATTTCAGGCAATTGATGGAAATGTATGAATTAGACTGTTGTGAGTAATATGGAGTGATAGAGATTGTGGCAAACTACAAGTGGATATTTAAAATATTTAAGTACAGGGTCCTTTCTCAGGTCTTATCCAGTTTTTCTTTTACTACTACTGGCCATAGGGACTACACCAATTATCTCTGCTTTTGGCAGCTGCCCTCATCTAATTTACCATTTAAAAGCTTTTTTTACTCCCAAGTCTGACTGGAAAGTAGAAAGATTACTCTATAATGTATTTTTTCCTTAGAGCTATTGAAGACAAACACACAGGGCATTTCAATTTAAGGCTGCTGCTACCTATAATTATGGGAAACATGACAGAATATTAAAAAAAGAAGTTACAGAAATGGGAAAGCCATGCAATTTGCAAATATTTAAAAGTCATGAGTGTTGTCTGGCACTTTCTGAATTTATTCTCAGATGAAAATAGATCTCATTGCAGACACCCACATGAGTGTACAAGTCAGCAACTCCCTTTTGACCCCATCCCTTCTTGTCATATGACCAGGCTCACAATTCAAACAGAGATTTTTCCTCAGATAAAACTGGCACTTTTCTTTTTTTCTTTTCTTTTCTTTTTTTTTGAATTATCAAGTTGAATTTTAATTAAAGACAGTAAATTAAGACAAGGTGGAATGACACAAGCATTCATATATTGGTGGTAAAACCTTAAATATATATTATTTTTAAAAACCTGACAATATATATCCAGACCCTAAAAGATACTTCTTCATATTGACCTAAAATCCCACTTTTAGGAATTTATCCTAATAATTCTAAATGCTAATAGAATTTATATGCAAAGACATATTTTGCCATAATACTTGTTTTTTCCATTTTGTGATTGTGATTCTTTTATTTTAATTTTTATTGACGTATAGTTGATTTACAATGTTATGTTAGTTTCAGGTGTAGAGCAAAGTGAATCAGTTATACATGTACATATATCCACTCTTTTTTTTTAGATTCTTTTCCCATAAAGACCATTACAGAGTATTCAGTAGAGTAGAAATTGGCAATTTTTACCTCTAAAGGTTTCAGATTGAGTTACAGGCAGGTTATAAGCTCCTTACCAAGTTCTAGGATACTACATGCACGTGTGCATGTGCACATGCAGCCACCATCCTCCCTCCCCTGCCCACACAGGGGACAAACTTTCTCTTATTATTTCTGTACAATAATCAAATACAGTTCATTTTAATGTAAATTTTTCTCTTATCAATGGGATGAAATTCTACATCCAGCTAGCATGAGCAAGTATAAGGAAAAACTATTATTTGGCTTTCCAAATTCACCATTTATGTCAGCAGCACCCGAAGACAGAGTTTTGAAAACACACAGCTACTCCCTGGACTTCCTATAATGGAATACTTTTATTATTGATACCTATCTGTCCATTAAAAGTATCGACCAATTAATGAGGCTGCATTTCCTAAGCATTCTATTTTACTTTTTCCTTATTGAAACATATCTCAAATTTGCAACATTAATAAACAGATCCCATTGAAAATGTGCTGCTTCTAAATTGACCTTCGTGATTACTTTTCCTTCTCAATTTGGCCAGGATTGACTGACAGATTGTAACATTACTAAACTGTCAATTTTCTAGACAATCTTAAAATGCATACTATGTTTAAGATAGTGTTCTGAATACTTTATATTTGATTGCCCTAACATAATAAATAAACAAAAATGTGATTCAATGTAACAGTATTATCAAATAGGTCTCATCACGAAATAAGCATTGTTAAATGAGACTGGGACACAGTCACAAAAAGACAAAGATCTTTGCTGTTGCGGAGTTTACCATGAAGGAGACAGATAATAAACAGTGAGTAAGTTATATAGTATATTTTAAGATGATAAATGCTATAGAAAGAAAACCAAGTTAGTGTTACTGGTGGGACTTGGGTGCCAGGATGCAGGATTCACTATGTTGGCCTTGGTAGGTATCATTGGAAAGGTAAGGACTGAGCACAGACATAAAAAAGGTGAAGTCGTTAGCCAAACTATTTTTTTAGCCTTTAAAAATTATGCTTCAAACAAATAATTAACAGAAATCTAGAGATAACAGAAAAATCCATTTATTATTTATTTCAAAAGTTGTATTTACACAACTAACTGCTGAAGAGTCATTGACAGGAAGACACTGGAACTCATGAAAACTGATACCCCACATCCAAAAACAAAGGAGAAGCCACAATGAAACAGTAGAAGGGGCACAATCACAATAAAATCAAATCCCATAACTGCTGGGAAGGTAATTCACAGACTGGCGAACACTTATACCACAGAGGTCCACCCACTGGAGTGAAGGTCCTGAGCCCCACGTCAGGCTTCCCAACTTGGGGTCCAGCAACGGGAGGAAGAATTCCTAGAGAATCAGACTTTGAAGGCTAGTGGGATTTCATTGCAGAACTTTGACAGGACTGGGGGAAACAGAGACTTCACTCTTGGAGGGCACAAAGTTGTGTGTGCACTGTGACCAAGGGGAAGGAGCAGTGACCCAATAGGAGACTGAAACAGACCTACCTGCTAGTGTTGGAGGGTCTCCTGCAGAGGTGGGGGGTGGCTGTGGCTCACTGTGAGGACAAGGACACTGGCAGCAGAAGTTCTGAGAAGTACTCCTTGGTGTGAGCCCTCCCAGAATCCGCTATTAGGCCTTCCAAAGACCTGGGAAGTTTCCAGTGTTGGGATGCCTCAGGCCAAACAACCAAGAGGGAGGCAACACAGCCCCACCCATCAGCAGACAAGCAGATTAAAGTTTTACTGAGCTCTGCCCACCAGAGCAACAGTCAGCTCTACCCACCACCAGTCCCATGCATCAGGACACTTACACAAACCTCTTAGATAGCCTCATCCACCAGAGGGCAGACAGTAGAAGCAAGAAGAACTACAATCCTGCAGCCTGTGGAACAAAAACCATATTCACAGAAAGATAGACAAGATGAAAAGGCAGAGGGCTCTGTACCAGATGAAGGAACAAGATAAAACCCCAGAAAAACAACTAAATGAAGTGGAGATAGGAAACCTTCCAGAAAAAGAATTCAGAATAATGATAGTGAAGATGATCCAGGACCTTGGAAAAAGAATGGAGGCAAAGATCGAGAAGATGCAAGAAATGTTTAACAAAGACCTAGAAGAATTAAAGAAGAAGCAAACAGATGAACAATACAATAACTGAAATGAAAACTACACTAGAAGGAATCAATAGCAGAATAACTGAGGCAGAAGAACGGATAAGTGACCTGGAAGACAGAATGGTGGAATTCACTGCCATGGAACAGAATAAAGAAAAAAGAATGAAAAGAAATGACGACAGCCTAAGAGAACACTGGGACAACAAAATGCAACAACATTCGCATTATAGGGGTCCCAGAAGGAGAAGAGAGAGAGAGAAAGGACCCAAGAAAATATTTAAAGAGATTATAGTTGACAACTTCCCTAACATGGGAAAGGAAATAGACACCTAAGTCCAGGAAGTGCAGAGAGTCTCAGGCAGGATAAACCCAAGGAGAAACATGCTGAGACACATACTAATCAAATTGACAAAAATTAAATACAAAGAAAAATTGTTGAAAGCAACAGGGAAAAATGACAAATAACATACACGGGAACTCTCATAAGGTTAACAGCTGATTTCTCAGCAGAAACTCTAGAAGCCAGAAGGGAGTGGCATGATATATTTAAAGTGATGAAAGGGAAGAGCCTACAACCAAGATTACTCTACCTGGCAAGGATCTCAGTCAGATTCGATGGAGAAATCAAAAGCTTTACAGACAAGCAAAAGCTAAGAGAATTCAGCACCACCAAACCAGCTCTACAACAAATGCTAAAGGAACTTCTCTAAGTGGGAAACACAAGAGAAAAAAAGACCTATAAAAACAAACCCATAAAAATGAAGAAAATGGTAATAGGAAATATACATATAGATAATTACCTTAAACGTGAATGGATTAAATGCTCCAACCAAAAGACACAGGCTTGTTGAATAAATACAAAGAGAAGACCCATACATATGCTGTCTACAAGAGACCCACTTCAGACCTAGGGACACATACAGGCTGAAAGTGAGGGGATGGAAAAAGATATTCCATGCAAATGGAAATCAAAAGAAAGCTGGAATAGCAATACTCATATCAGAAAAAATAGACTTTAAAATAAAGAAGGTTATAAGAGACAAAGAAAAGGACTACATAATGATCAAGGGATCAATCCTAGAAGAAGATATAACAATTGTAAATATATATGCACCCAACAGAGGAGCAACTCAATATATAAGGCAACTGCTAACAGCTAAAAAGAGGAAATTGACAGTAACACAGAAATAGGAGGGGACTTTAACACCTCACTTACACCAATGGACAGATCATCCAAACAGAAAATTAATAAGGAAACACAAGCTTTAAATGATGCAATGGACCAGATAGATTTAATTGATATTTAAAGGACATTCCATCCCAAAACTGCAGATTACCCTTTCTTCTCAAGTGCACACGGAACATTCTCAATGATAGATCACATCTTGGGTAAGAAATCAAGCCTCAGTAATTTAAGAAAATTGAAATCATATCAAACATCTTTTCTGACCACAATGCTATGACATTAGAAATCAATTACATGGAAAAAAACATAAAAAACACAAACACATGGAGGCTAAACAATACTTTACTAAATAACCAAGAGATCACTGAAGAAATCAAAGAGGAAATCAAAAAATACCTAGAGACAAATGACAATGAAAACACAACGATCCAAAACCTATGGGATACAGCAAAAGAAGTTCTAAGATGGAAGTTTATAGCAATACATGCCTACCTCAAGAAACAAGAAAAATTTCAAATAAACAGTCTATCCTTACACCTAAAGAAACTAGAGAAAGAAGAACAAACAAAACTAAAGTTAGCAGAAGGAAAGAAATCATAAAGATCAGAGCAGAAATAAATAAAATAGAAATAAAAAAAATAGCAAAGATCAATAAAACTAAAAGCTGGTTTTTTGAGAAGATAAACAAAATTGATAAACCATTAGCCAGACTCATGAAGAAAGAGAGGGAGAGGACTCAAATCAATAAAATTACAAATGAAAAGGAGAAGTTACAACAGGCACCAGAGCAATACAAAGCACCCTAAGAGACTACTACAAGCAACTCTATGTCAATAAAATGGACAACATGGAAGAAATGGACAAATCCTTAGAAAGGTATAACCTTCCAAGACTGAATCAGGAAGAAATAGAAAATATGAGCCAACCAATCACAAGTAATGTAATTGAATATGTGATTAAAAATCTTCCAATGAACAAAAGTCCAGGACCAAATGGCTTCACAGGTAAATTCTTCAAACATTTAGAGAAGAGCTAACACCCAGCTTTCTCAAACTCTTCCAAAAAATTGCAGAGGAAGAAACACTCCTAAATTCATTCTATGAGGCCACAATCACCCTGATACCAAAACCAGACCAAGACACTACAAAAAAAGAAAATTAAAGACCAATATCACTGATGAGCATAGACGCAAAAATCCTCAACAAAATACTAACAAAGAGAATCCATGAACACAGCAAAAGTATCATACACCATGATCAAGTGAGATTTATCCCAGGGATGCAAAGACTCTTCAATATATGCAAATCAATCAATGTGACACACTGTATTAACAAATTGAAGAATAAAAACCATATGATCATCTCAATAGATGCAGGAAAAGGTTTTGACACAATTCAACACCCATTTATGATAAAAACCCTACAGAAAGTGGGCATAGAGGGAACCTACGTCAACATAATAAAGGCCATATATGACAAACCCACAGCAAACATCATTCTCAATGGTGAAAATCTGAAAGCATTTCCTCTAAGAGCAGAAAAAGACAAGGATGTCTACTCTCACCACTATCATTCAACATAGTTTTGGAAGTCCTAGCCATGGCAATCAGAGAAGAAAAAGAAATAATAGGAATACAAATTGGAAAAGAAGAAGGAAAACTGTCACTGTTTGCAGATGGCATGATACTATACACAGAGTATCCTAAAAATGCCACCAGAAAACTACTAGAGCTAATCAATGAATTTGGTAAAGTTGCAGGATACAAAATTAATGCACAGAAATCTCTTGCATTCCTATATACTAATGACGAAAAATCTGAAAGAGAAATTATGGAAACACTCCCATTTACCATTGCAACAAAAAGGATAAAATACCTAGGAATAAACCTCCCTAGGGAGAGAAAAGACCTGTGTGCAGAATACTGTAAGGCACTGATGAAAGAAATTAAAGACAATAGAGACAGATGGAGATATATACCATGTTCTTGGGTTGGAAGAATCAACATTGTGAAAATGAGTATACTACCCAAAGCAATCTACAGATTCAGTGCAATCCTTATCAAACTACCAATGGCATTTTTCACAGAACCAGAACCAAAAAATTTCACAATATTTATGGAAACACAAAAGACCCCGAATAGCCAAAGCAATCTTAAGAAAGAAAAATGGAGCTGGAGGAATCAGTCTCCCTGACTTCAGACTATACTACAAAGCTACAGTAATCAAGACAGTATGGTACTGGCACAAAAAGAGAAATACAGATCAGTGGAACAAGATAGAAAGTCCAGAGGTAAACCCACACACCTATGGTCAACTAATCTATGACAAAGGAGGAAAGGATATACAATGGAGAAAAGATAGTCTCTTCAATAAGTGGTGCTGGGAAAACTGGACAGCTACATGTGAAAGAATGAAATTAGAACACTCCGTAACACTATACACAAAAATAAACTCAAAATGGATTAAAGACCTAAATGTAAGACTGGACAATAAAACTCTTAGAGGAAAACATAGGAAGAACACTCTGTGACATAAGTCACAGCAAGATATTTTTTGATCCACCTCCTAGAGTAATGGAAATAAAAACAAAAATAAACAAATGGGACCTAATGAAACTTAAAAGCTTTTGCACAGCAACAGAAACCATAAACAAGGCGAAAGACTACCCTCAGAATGGGAGAAAATATTTGCAAACGAATCAACAGACAAAGGATTAATCTCCAAAATATATAAACAGCTCATGGAGCTCAATATTAAAAAACAAACAACCCAATCAAAAAATGGGCAGAAGCCCTAAATAGACATTTCTCCAAGGAAGATATACAGATTGCCAACAAACACATGAAAGGATGCTCAACATCATTAATCATTAGAGAAATGCAAATCAAAACTACAATGAGGTATCACCTCACACCATTCAGAGTGGCCATCATCACAAAATCTACAAACAATAAATGCTGCAGAGCATGTGGAGAAAAGGGAACCCTCTTGCACTGCTGGTGGGAATGTAAATTGTTACAGCCACTATGGAGAACAGTATGGAGTTTCCTTAAAAAACTAAAAATAGAATTACCATATGACCCAGCAATCTCGCTACTGGGTATATACCCAGAGAAAACCATAATTCAGAAAGACACATGCACCCCAATGTTCATTGCAACACTGTTTACAATAGTCAGGTCATGGAAGCAACCTAAATGCCCATCGACAGACGAATGGATAAAGAAGATACGGTACATATATACACTGGAATATTACTCAACCATAAAAAGGAATAGAATTGAGTCATTTGTAGAGACATGGATGGATCTAGAGACTGCAATACAGAGTGAAGTAAGTCAGAAAGAGAAAAACAAATATTGTATATTAACGCATATATGTGGAACCTAGAAAAATGGTACAGATGAACCGGTTTGCAGGGCAGAAATAGAGAGACAGATGTAGCGAACAAACGTATGGACAACAAGGGGGGAAAGCGGCGGGTGGCTGTAGTGTTGGTGTGATGAATTGGGATTGACATATACACACTAATATATATAAAATGGCTGACTAATAAGAACCTGCTGTATAATAAAATAAATAAAGTAAAATTCAAAAAAAAGAAAACAAGTTGTATTTAAAATAAAATGTAATAGATGGAATTAGGCATGCATGTTTAACTATAAAATAAAATGCATTTTGAGAAATCATACTAAATCAGTGGAAAGACAAAATATATTGCTCTATTATCTGTTTCTCCTCCTGCTCCAACCCTAAAAAAATTATAATGTGATGGGAAATGTAATCAAATTATTCCCTTTAATTTCATGGTTGCCTAATTACTCTGAGCAGAAACCAAGCAACAGTTTACAGTGCATGAATATATTTAAATTAGTTCCTCTTTAGGAAGTAACAAAATCCCTGTGCCTTCTGTTATTAATTGGGATATTTACATTTCTAATTATAATTTGTTGGGAAATAAATTTAGTGTATTTGTTTACTAATTTATTATAGTATTAAGTAATATACTTATATGACCATATAAATCACATTCTATTGTATGAAATACATTGATTTTCTATTTGGCCTGTTGAAATGGAGCATACACCATTTTTATTTGCAATCAAATTTGCTATTTATTTTAAAGCCTTACTGAGTATTCAGTAGAAAATTAGAATATCTTTATTTCTTGATATAGAGAATAAATTTCATTTAAAGCCATATAAATTTTCCCATATATCATTCTAAGACGTATTAGCTTACCTCTTACTGAAGGCAAGGACCTTTCTGAAGGTCTTACTTCAGAAAATTTAGTGTAATTTATATATTTTACCTTCTTCAGTCACAGTTTTTTGCTTCATTAGGGTGAGACAAGTAAAATAAAAAGTATCAAGATCTGTGTATCACTTGATATGTGTTACTCCGTCTAACTCGCAAAATAGCTTAGAGAAGTAGAAGTTCTGGATTTGTATTTTATGGCTAAAAGGATGGTAATAAATGCTACTAGACGTAGAGTGCAGTGAGGATGAAAAACATCCATTGGAAGTGGAATCATGGAGGTCATTGGTATTTGTAACAATTTGTGACACCTTAGTGTTTTTTATTTTATAAATTTAATAGTCCTAATATTAAAAAGCCTTATTTTTTCTAAGCTGCTAATTATGCTTACAAATTGTAGACAAACTAAGTCATAATTGATTTCTAATTTTCTCATGAAAATGAAAAACACATTTTAACAATTGCTGCCTTGAACATTTTTAAAATTTGATTTGATTTTTCTCTAATGAAATTTTTTAGTTTAGCCATGAGAGACAAAAATATAAAAGTAATAATAATAGTAAAGCCTTTGTGTTTTCCAGGAAGTTATGGCTTTGCTATTTCCCACAATGACCACTGTGTGGATGGATTTCATTCTCTCACAAATCATTCACAACTGTCCACATACAAAACTGCAAGAGGCAGAGATATGATGTTTATTTCATTTAATGGAGGATCTACCTATGACTGTGTGGAAATTAAGAAAAAGCAGTAAACTGCCTTGGCCTGACAGCTAGAACTTCCACTGACATGCCCCTCTGGCCATCTTTTATCATCCTTTATTTGATGCCCTAACCAAGAGTCTTTGTTCATTGCTCCTTTTCCAGCTCTCTGCCATTTTGGTGCCTGAATTCCTCAGAGTCATTGCTTCTGCTTTTAATTTTCACAACAGATGCACAGAACTAAGCTATAGACACCTATTTCCAACTACCATCAGGAACTTGCCAATGATATGAGGAAATGGCTCGTTTTTACATGATTTATTTATTTACTTATATATTAATTGATTTTACTGAGGATGTACATTGTACTCTTGGACCTGTACCCAAAAGAGTGACATGGGATTTTCTAGGAAGCAAAAATGGAGAGAGGGAGTTCCCACCAGATGGGACAGGATGTGTGCCTTTGGAGGAAGGCTGAGAAGTTCTGCTTGGCTCAAATGTGAGCAATGTGCATGACAGAGAGTGTATGAGATTTCCTAGGGAGAGTCAGTCTACATAGACTGACAGGCAAAAACTGCTTTAACTCTCTGGAACTTCATTTTCTTTGTGTAAAAGGAGATGCTTGAATGAGTTGTTTTCTGAGATGCACTCTCTCTGTGTCGGTCTCAGTCATTTCAAGTCATCCTTGAATGGAGGCCTCTTTCACTGTCCAGATTCAGTGGCTAATCATCCCAAGCAGCATAGAACATCATAAGTTATTTTATGTTATTTTCAGTTAAGCTTCAGAAACTCACCCTAAGGGAAACAATCATTCTCTGAGGCTCCTCACACTCCGGCAAGCAGCAATTTATAAATCGCATTTTTTGCCAAAAAACTGTGTTCCTCTTGTATCTCTGAGTCCTTGCAACCCATGGAAGACTGACCCACACACATATTCAGGCCAAGAAAATTCTGGCCTCTTTCTTTGTAATCGTTTTCTCTTATTAGCATTTTTTATATTATATCAAAAATATATGAATTTAAAATAAAAGTACTCACTGAAAAGCAAACAAACAGACAAAAAAAAAATATATATATATATATATATATATGACCCTATCATCTTTGGATTGGTCAAACATTTGATACTAAAGTCAGACAGATATAGAATGAAGACCCCACTACTCCACTGAAAATATCTGTGACCCAAGGCAAGTAATCGACCAGATCTGGATGCCATCTGTGAAACAGAAGTAGTCATAACGTGTGCAAGGCTGTGTAAAGACTAGAGATGATGCGTATAAAGGGCCTAACAAAAATTAAAGCTATTCCTCCTATTATCATTACCTGTTCTCAGAAGTCTTTCATGAAATTCTAGCCCTACACTCATTCTCTATACAAATCCCATATTGCCCAAGTTTTAGGATGATTTACAACCCCCATAATATCTATGTATATGGGTAAAATATTTGCCTCATTTTTAAATTGCTACAGAACTAGTATATGTGTGTGTGTATATATATATATATATATATATAGTTAGTTAGTTAGTTAATAGTAATATATACATATATATAGTATATATAGGTGTATGTATATATATATTTAAACACCAGTTGGATTCTGGGGGTACATTCAAATATTGAATTTATAAAATACTAGAAACAATGTCCTATTTAGGAATTCCTCTTGCCAGTCACCACAATCTAGCGATCTCTGTGTGTGTTTGTGTGTGTATGTGTAGATATATAATATTAAAATTAAACCTGAAACTTTGGGAAAGGTGAAATAGAGTTTGGAGCATTGTGATAGAGGCTTGCCTTGGTCAACAGGCTGGATTTGCTTCCTTTTCACAGTAAAGCTCTTCTTTTAGGGTTAACTCATGCTCCTCTTTTGTTCTTTCAGAGAAAGAATTATCACAATGTGGAGTACTGAAGAAATTTCCTAGGTCACAGCTTCCAAACTAAAGACTTAGCATGTGAGATTAATTCACCAGGGATAAAGAAAAGGGCCCTAGCATTAAGGGGAGGTGAGATGGCCTATGGTTAAAAAAACAGGTAGGCATATAAACAAAAAAGGAAATGACTCACTGGCAACGTAATTGGCATTTTTCCTAATGACCAAAGCGTTGTAAGCATATACTTAGAATATTTCAATTTCTTGATTTTACCAAAAAAAAAGAAAAATATTGAAGGAAGAGACAAGATTTGTTTCCTAAATTTAGGAATAGTGGATGTGGTGGAGTAGTTCTAATTGGATTAACTGGATTTCCCTGATGTTGTTTTTGTTTCCTAATCTCACTTTTTACTGTTCTCTTTCAAGCTGAAAATATTGTAGCCAAATATTACAGTGAGATTTATGAATTCATTAGTAATAAGTAGTTCAACCTCAGCTGTCCATGTGATTTGTAATTTCTAGCAGCTTTTATGAAGCACTGTGTAGTTTCAAATCTTTGTTAGCTCTAGATTTCAAAGTAGCATTTTTAGCATGTGGCCACAATGACTTCTGCTTAAAACTGACTGTTCTAGGGGTCCACCATGTATTCTCTACACAGCCCACTGAAAATCTGAACAAATAGGAAAAGCATGAGCTTTTCTGCAGCAATGACTTAAAAATTTGAAAAATCACTCACAATAAATTTAAAACTGAAAATATCTTACATGTTTTTGTTTGCCTATTGGTGTTTGCTAGCATGCAAATACTCTTTCAATATTAGTTTGTTTTCTTTCTATTTTACACTACAGAAAGATCTCTTGCTGGTATTTGTTAGTTAAGTCAATCTTTCTTTCAGACATCGAGATGACCTTTTATGACCCAAAGATTTATCAAGTCAGCAATCTACTCCCTGGGGCTAACATCTTCAGCCTCTTCCTCTGCCAGTCACGTCTGTTGAAGGACTTTGCCAAACCCCATGAGAAAATACACTAATCTACTTGTTTCAAAGAACAAGAATGACATCTTTACCGCTGTACTTTGTCTCTGGAGGAAAGAAGCTAATAAAGGGTGAAATACTTTATCCAATTGTGAGACATTCGATGCAATGTTTTTATAATAAAGGACACAGAGAGTAGCAGTTAATAAGCAGCTACTCTAAAAAGACAAGGCTTCATTACTGGGGACAAAGAGGAGGAACTTATGATGAACTCAATGAGACAAATATATTTTAAAAGCACATTCCCTTTGTCGATTCATTATTTTTCTTGATACAGTAATGTAGCTATGACATTCTGTAATAATTGTGCCACAACTGGTTTCTGGCCTCTTGTTTTGATATGGTAAAGGTCTGAGTGCACCTTCAATTAGGTCCAATTATTTGTGAGTTGTGAGGTAGTCCCAGTAAAAGATGGCTGGTGAAAACATTACAGAGGTGGCATGTCAAAGACTCCTTGAAAAGCTAAGCAGTGTAAAGACTAGGCAATTATCATCAATGTTAGTTTTTAGATGGGAAAAGACAGCTACAGCCACAGCAATAGCATTCAAAATGAGTTCCCAAGTAAGTAGGCGTAAAAGTAATCCTGGGGGTTAACCAGATTTACAAAGGGTGCCTCTAGGATACTTAACGAGAAGCAGCTTGGATATGACACTTTTACCATGGAGATTAAGCAAGCCTCTTAATTTTTTTTTTTAACATCTTCATTGGAGTATAATTGGTTTACAGTGGTGTGTTAGTTTCTGCTGTATGACGAAGTGAATCAGCTATACATATACATATATCCCTACATCTCCTCCCTCTTGTGTCTCCCTCCCACTCTCCATATCCCACCCCTCTAGGTGGTCACAAAGCACCGAGCTGATCTCCCTGTGCTATGTGGCTGCTTCCCACTAGCTATCTATTTTACATTTGGTAGTGTATATATGTCCATGTCACTCTCCCTCTTCGTCCCAGCTTAACCTTCCCCCTCCCCGTGTCCTCAAGTCCATTCTCTACATCTGCGTCTTTATTCATGTCCTGCCCTTAGGTTATTCAGAACCATTTTTTTTTTTAGATTCCATATATATGTGTTAGCATACGGTATTTGTTTTTCTCTTTCTGACTTACTTCATTCTGTATGAGTCACTCTAGGTCCATCCACCTCACTACAAAAAACTCAATTTTGTTTCTTTTTATGGCTGAGTAATATCCAATTGTATATATGTGCCATATATTCTTTATCCATTCATCTGTCGATGCACATTTAGGTTGCTTCCATGTCCTGGCTATTGTAAATAGAGCTGCAATGAACATTGTGGTACATATATCTTTTTGAATTATGGTTTTCTCAGGGTATATGCCCAGGACTGGGATTGCTGAGTCGTATGGTAGTTCTATTTTCAGTTTTTAAAGGAACCTCCGTACTGTTCTCCATAGTGACTGTATCAATTTACATTCCTACGAACAGTGCAAGAGGATTCACTTTTCTCGACAGCGTCTCCAGCATTTATTGTTTGTAGATATTTTGATGATGGCTGGTGTGAGGTGATACCTCACTGTAGTTTTGAATTGCATTTCTCTAATGATTAGTGATGTTGAGCATCCTTTCATGTGTTTGTTGGCAATCTGTATATCTTCGTTGGAGAAATATCTATTTAGGTCTTCTGCCCATTTGTGGATTGGGTTTTTTGTTCTTTTGATATTGAATTGCATGAGCTTCTTGTAAATTTTGGAGGTTAATCCTTTGTCCGTTGCTTCATTTGCAAATATTTTCTCCCATTCTGAGGGTTGTCTTTTCGTCTTGTTTATGGTTTCCTTTGCTGTGAAAAAGCTTTTAAGTTTTATTAGGTCCCATTTGTTTATTTTTGTTTTTATTTCCATTTCTCTAGGAGGTGGGTCAAAAAGGATCTTTCTGTGATTTATGTCATGGAGTGCTCTGCCTATGTTTTCCTCTAAGAGTTTCATAGTGTCTGGCCTAACATTTAGGTCTTTAATCCATTTTGAGTTTATTTTTGTGAATGGTGTTAGGAAGTGTTGCCATATCATTCTTTTACATGTAGCTGTCCAGTTTTCCCAGCACAACTTATTGAAGAGGCTGTCTTTTCTCCACTGTATATTTTTGCCTCCTTTATCAAAGATAATGTGACAATATGTGCGTGGGATTATTTCTGGGCTTTGTAGCCTATTCCATTGATCTATATTTCTGTTTTTATGCCAGTACCATACTGTCTTGATTATTGTAGCTTTGTAGTATAGTCTGAAGTCAGGGAGCCTGATTCCTTCCAGCTTCGTTTTTCTTTCTCAAGATTACTTTGGCTATTCAGGGTCTTTTGTGTTTCCATACAAATTGTGAAATTTTTTGTTCCAGTTCCATGAAAAAATGCCATTAGTAGTTTGATAGGGATTGCACTGAATCTGTAGATTGCTTTGAGTAGTATAGTCATTTTCACAATGTTGAATCTTCCAATACAAGAACATGGTATATCTCTCCATCTGTTTATATCATCTTTAATTCCTTTCATCAGTGTCTTATAGTTTTCTGCATACAGGTCTTTTGCCTCCCTAGGTAGGTTTATCACTAGGTATTTTATTCTTTTTGTTGCAGTGGTAAATGGGAGTGTTTCCTTAATTTCTCTTTCAGATTTTTCATCCTTAGTGTATAGGAATGCAAGAGATTTCTGTGCATTAATTTTGTATCCTGCTACTTCACCAAATTCATTGATTAGCTGTAGTAGTTTTCTGACAGCATCTTTAGGATTCTCTATGTATAGTATCATGTCATCTGCAAACAGTGACAGCTTTATTTCTTCTTTTTCCAATTTGTATTCCTTTTATTTCTTTTTCTTCTCTGATTGCTGTGGCTAAAACTTCCAAAACTATGTTGAATAATAGTGGTGAGAGTGGGCAACCTTGTCTTCTTTCTCATCTTAGTGGAAATGCTTTCAGTTTTTCACCATTGAGAATGATGTTTGCTGTTGGTTTGTCATATATGTCCTTTATTATGTTGAGATAAGTTCTCTCTATGCCTACTTTCTGGAGGGCTTTTATCATAATAGGGTGTTGAATTTTGTCGAAAGTGTTTTCTGCATCTATTGAGATGATCATATGTTTTTTCTCCTTCAGTTTTTTAATATGGTTTATCACATTGATTGATTTGTGTATATTGAAGAATCCTTGCATTCTTGGGATAAACCCCACTTGATCATGGTGTATGATCCTTTTAATGTGCTGTTGGAGTCTGTTTGCTAGTATTTTGTTCAGGATTTTTGCATCTATGTTCATCATGATATTGGCCTGTAGTTTTCTTTCTTTGTGACATCTTTGTCTGGTTGTTGTATCAGGGTGATGGTGGCTTTGTAGAATGAGTTTGGGAGTGTTCCTCCCTCTGCTATATTTTGGAAGAGTTTGAGAAGGATAGGTGTTAGCTCTTCTCTAAATGTTTGAGAGAATTTGCCTGTGAAGCCATCTGGTCCTGGACTTTTGTTTGTTGGAAGATTTTTAATCACAGTCTCAATTCCAGTGCTTGTGATTGGTCTGTTTACATTTTCTATTTCTTCCTGGTACAGTCTCAGGAGTGCTTTTCTAAGAATTTATCCATTTCTTCCAGGTTGCCCATTTTATTGGCATATAGTTGCTTGCAGTAATCTCTCATGATCCTTTGTATTTCTTCAGTGTCAGTTGTAACTTCTCCTTTTTCATTTATAATTCTATGGATTTGAGTCTTCCCTCTTTTTTTCTTGATGAGTCTGGCTAATGGTTTATCAATTTTGTTTTTCTTCTTAAAGAATCAGCTTTTAGTTTTATTGATCTTTGCTATTGCTTCCCTTGTTTCTTTTTCATTTATTTCTGATCTGATCTTTCTGATTTCTTTCCTTCTGCTAACTTTGGGGTATTTTTGTTCTTCTTTCTCTGATTGTTTTAGGTGTAAGGTTAGGTTGTTTATTTGAGATGTTTCTTGTTTCTTGAGGTAAGATTTTATTGCTATAAACTCCGTCTTAGAATTGCTTTTGCTGCATCCCATAGGATTTGGGTCATCGTGTTTTCACTGTCATTTGTTTCTAGGTATCTTTTGATTTCCTCTTTGATTTCTTCAGTTATCTCTTGGTTATTAAGTAGTATATTGTTTAGCCTACATGTGTTTGTATTTTTTTACAGATTTTTTCCTGTAATTGATATCTACTCTCATAGCATTGTGGTCAGAAAAGATACTTGATATGATTTCAATTTTCTTAAATTTACCAAGGCTTGATTTGTGACCCAAGATATCATCTATCCTGGAGAATGTTCCATAAGCACTTGAGAAGAAAGTGTATTCCGTTGTTTTTGATTGGAATGTCCTATAAATATCAATTAAGTCTGTCTTGTTTAATGTATCATTTAAAGCTTGTATTTCCATATTTATTTTCACTTTGGATGATCTGTCCATTGGTGAAAGTGGGATGTTAAAGTCCCCTACTATGATTGTGTTACTGTCGATTTCCCCTTTTATGGCTGTTAGTATTTGCGTTATGTATTCAGGTGCTCCTATGTTAGGTGCATAAATATTGACAATTGTTATATCTTCTTCTTGGATTGATCCTTTAATCATTATGTAGTGTCCTTCTTTGTCTATTGTAATAGTCTTTATTTTAAAGTCTATTTTGTCTGATATGAGAATTGCTACTCCAGCTTTCTTTTGATTTCCATTTGCATGGAATATCTTTTTCCTTCCCCTCACTTTCAGTCTGTATGTGTCCCTAGGTCTGAAGTGGGTTTCTTGTAGACAGCATATATATGGGTCTTGTTTTTGTATCCATTCAGCCAGTCTATGTCTTTTGGTTGGAGCATTTAATCCATTTACATTTAAGGTAATTATCGATATGTATGTTCCTATTACCATTTTCTTAATTGTTTTGGGTTTGTTATTGTAAGTCTTTTCCTTTTCTTGTGTTTCCTGCCGAGAGAAGTTCCCTTAGCATTTGTTGTAAAGCTGGTTTGGTGGTGCTGAATTCTCTTAACTTTTGCTTGTCTGTATAGGTTTTAATTTCTCCGTCGAATCTGAATGAGATCCTTGCTGGGTAGAGTAATGTTGGTTGTAGGTTTTTCTCTTTCATCACTTTAAATATGTCCTGCCACTCCCTTCTGGCTTGCAGAGTTTCTGCTGAAAGATCAGCTGTTAACCTTATGGGGATTCCCTTGTATGTTATTTGTTGTTTTTCCCTTGCTGCTTTTAATATTTTTTCTTTGTATTTAATTTTTGATAGTTTGATTAATATGTGCCTTGGCATGTTTCTCCTTGGATTTGTATTGTATTGGACTCTCTGCACTTCCTCGACTTGATTGACTATTTCCTTTTCCATATAAGGGAAGTTTTTAGCTACCATCTCTTCAAATATTTTCTCAGTCCCTTTCTTTTTCTCTTCTTCTTCTGGGACCCCTATAATTTGAATGTTTTTGCGTTTAATGTTATCCCAGAAGTCTATAAGACTCTCCTCAATTCTTTTCATTCTTTATTCTGCTCTGCAGTAGTTATTTCCACTATTTTATCTTCCAGGTCACTTATCCATTCTTTTACCTCAGTTATTCTGCTATTTGTTCCTCCTAGAGAATTTTTAATTTCATTTATCGTGTTGTTCATCATTGTTTGATTGCTCTTTAGTTCTCCTAGGTCCTTGTTAAGCCTTTCTTGTATTTTTTCCATTCTATCCAAGAGTTTGGATCATCTTTACTATCATTACTCTGAATTCTTTTTCAGGTAGACAGTCTATTTCCTGTTCATTTGTTTGCTCTGGTGGGTTTTTACCTTGCTCCTTCATCTGCTGTGTGTTTGTCTGTCTTCTCATTTTGCTTCACTTACTGTTTTTGGGGTCTCCTTTTTGCAGGCTGCAGGTTTGTTTGTATTTCCCGTTGTTTTGGGTGTCTGCCCCCAGTGGCTAAGGTTGGTTTAGTGGGTTGTGTAGGCCTCCTGCTGTAGGGGACTAGTGCCTGTGCTCTGGTGGATGAGGCTGGATCTTGTCTTTCTGGTGGGCAGGACCACGGCTGGTGGTGTTTTGGGTTGTCTGTGACCTTATTATGATTTTAGGCAGCCTCTCTGCTAATGAGTGAGGTTGTGTTACTGTCTTGCTAGTTTTTTGGCATAGTGTGTCCAGCACTGTAGCTTGCTGGTCATTGAGTGGAGTTGGGTCTTAGCGTTGAGATGGAGAGCTCTGGGAGAGCTTTCACAGTTGGATTATTACGTGGAGCTGGGAGGTATTTCGTAGACCAATGTCCTGAACTTGGCTCTCCCACCTCAGAGGCACAGGCTTGAAACCCGGTCAACAAGACCCTCTCAGGCACACGGCTCAGGAGAAATAGGAGAAAAAAGAAAGAAATAGTAAGTCAATAAAATAAAATAAAATAAAATAATTAAAATAAAAATTAATTATTAAAAATTAAAAAATTAAAAAGTAATAAAAGAAGAAAGAAAGAAAGAAGAGAACAACTAAACAAAAAAACGAATCCACCAGTAATAACAAGCACTAAAAATTATACTTAAAAAGAAAAAAAACACGACAGACAGAACCCTAGGACAAATGGTAAAAGCAAACTATACAGACAAAATCACACAAAGAAGCATAAACATACACACTCACAAAAAGAGAAAAAGGAAGAGAAAATATATATCTATATAGTAAAAAAAAAAAAAAAGGAGAAAGAGAGCAACCAACCAAATCAGTAAACAAATCTACCAGTGAAAATAAACTCTAAATACTGAACTAAGATATACATAAAGCCAGGAACAAATTAGAGGCAGAAAGCAAAGCCCAATTCTACAGTTGCTTCCAAAGTCCACTGCCTCAGTTTTGGGATGATTCTTTGTCTATTCAGTAATTCCAGTGATGCAGGGTATATCAAATTGATTGTGGAGATTTAATCCATTGCTCCTGAGGCTGCTGGGAGAAATTTCCCTTTCTCTTCTTTGTTCGCATGGCTCCCAGGGTTCAGCTTTTGATTTGGTCCCGCCTCTGCATGTAGGTCACCTGAGGGAGTCTGTTCTTTGCTCAGACAGGATGGGGTTAAAGGAGCAGCTGATTCGGGGGCTCTGGCTCACTCAGGCCTGGGGGAGAGAGGGGTATGGATGCGGGGCGAGCCTGTGGCGGCAGAGGCCAGCATGACGTTGCACCAGCCTGAGGCGTGCCTTGCGTTCTCCCGGGGAAGTTGTCCCCGGATCCCGGGACCCTGGCAGTGGCGGGCTGCACAGGCTCCTGGGAGGGGCGGTGTGGAGAGTGACCTGTGCTTGCACACAGGCTTCTTGGTGGCGGAAGCAGCAGCCTTAGCGTCCCATGCCCGTCTCTGGAGCTCCTTTAGGCAGTTCTCTGAATCCCCTCTCCTCATGCACCCCGAAACAATGGTCTCTTGCCTCTTCGGCAGCTCCAGACTTTTTCCCGGACTCCCTCTCGGCTAGCTGTGGCGCACTAGCCCCCTTCAGGCTGTGTTCACACAGCCAACCCCAGTCCTCTCCTTAGGATCTGACCTCCGAAGCCCGAGCCTCAGCTCCCAGCCCCCACCCTCCCTGGTGGGTGAGCAGACGAGCCTCTTTGGCTGGTGAGTGCTGGTTGGCACCGATCCTCTGTGCGGGAATCTCTCCGCTTTGCCCTCCACACCCCTGTTGCTGAGCTCACCTCTGTGGCTCTGAAGCTTCCCCCCTCCACCACCCACAGTCTCCGCCCACGAAGGGGTTCTCTAGGTTTTCTTTCCTCCTTCACAGCTCCCTCCCACTGGTGCAGGTCCCGTCTTTATTCTTTTGTCTCCGTTTTTTCTTTTTCTTTTGCCCTCCCCAGGTACGTGGGGAGTTTCTTGCCTTTTGGGAAGTCTGAGGTCTTCTGCCAGCGTTCAGTAGGTATTCTGTAGCAGTTGTTCCACATGTAGATGTATTTTTGATGTATTTGTGGGGAGGAAGGTGATCTCCACATCTTACTTCTCTGCCATCTTGAAGGTCTCCTAAGCCTCTTAATTTTTTGCTCTTCATGTCAGCAAAATAAATAGAATTTCTGGACTGTTTCATGTCTATGTGTCAACCAATTTTCATTGTCCTTTTCTCACGCTTGGATAATAATGCTTAGCTGTACTGTTAAGTCCTGCAGTGTCTAAGGAATCCTGTATTTTATGGTGTGGTTCAGAGCTGAAAGATCAAATATACTCACTGTTTTTAACTGTTATTATTCCTTTTCGAAATTCTCTCTGGTTATTTATGAAGTTGGCATGTGCATATTTATACAAGTAAAGGAGAGAGATAAGCCTTCTAAAAAACAGCCAGTAGCAATCAAATGTGATCGACTACTAAGTGAAATCTTTGCACCTGATAAGGTACCAATATGTTATATATAAATATGCAACATTTAATATATGGAATCTAAAGAAAAACCAAACTCATAGAGAACAGATTGGTGGTTGTCAAAGGTGGGGACTGGAGGGGGTTAGGCAAAATTGGTGAAAGTGGTCAAAATGTACAAACTTCCAGTCATAAAATAAATAAGTCCTAGGAATGTAATGCACTTCATGGTGACTATAGTCAGCAATACTGTATTGTATATTTGAAAATTGCTGAGAGTAGATCTTAAAAGTTCTCATTACAAGAAAAAAAAATTGTAAAATGTATGACGATGGATATCAAATAAACTTGTTGTTGTGATCATTTCTCAATATATACATCTTTCAAATCATTGTTTTATGCCAGAAACAAATACAATGTTATATGTCAGTTATATCTCAATAAAAACAGTATAAAAATTAAATGACAAAAAATAAAAATGTTAATTTTAAAAATCATTCACTCTGTAATATATTAAATAATCTATAAATTAGGTATAAAATATAAACTTCTGTACTAATTCCTGCAAGGGAATTTTTTTCTATGTCAAATCTAATCAAACCAGTACTGGTAAACAGTAACGTCACAATGTGATTTACCATCTAACAGTGATGTCCTCAGGAATGATACCACTATGTTTGAATAAGAATACTAAATTTAACAGTAAAACTTTTCTGAATGCAGAGTAATTAAAACACTATGTAGGCTATAAATCTTGTTTATTTTCTGCCTCGGATGCCAGTTATAACACATATTTTAGTTCGACCATCTGATGGAAACATCTGCTACCTGTTTTGTTCTGGATTCCGAGAGCTCCGTTTGCAGTGTGACTGATCCCCACTATGTGTTTTATGATGTACCCGTGGCATAGCAGCACGTAGCAGATGTTCCTCAGCACTGCGCTCCATGCCTTTCCATTGACCAAGGCTGCAAATCTTCCTTTAATTCATCAAGTAACATAAGGACTCTTCCATAATCTGGCTTTAACACCTCTAAGACATACTTAGAAAAACTTCATTTGGTTACAAATACATAAGCAACCACATATTTGCAACATTTGCTTTAAGAGAAAAGAACCCATACTTCTAACCACCTTCTCAGAGCATTACTACTCGGGCTTGAACAAGAGCAGAAAGACAAAATACTATCACATGAAAAAGGCAATAACAACATGGCTTAATTCTGTTTTGTGAAAAGAGAACAAAATCATTCAGCCTAAGAAAGAAATAATAGCATCTCTAATTTAGTTAGTAACAACCATGTGCTACATGGTTTACATACTCAACTAAGGAAGTAAGAATCATAGGGACAGGTAAGGTATGTCAAGCCACTCAGCTAGTAAACACAGTCTATGACTCTCTACTGCTTAAATCCCATGTTCTTTTCCCTCCTTCATATTACTGGATTCATACTGTTGTCACTAGAGGAGTTTCTCACTCCTCTAATAAATAGTGAAGTATGACCACTATCAGCCATCATCACTTCCTTTCTACTAGGCAAGAGTGTTTTGCTTATGCCATTTTATACTCACCCTCCTTGAATTCCAACTGGTCTTGTCACATTGCTTGATCAGTAGCATGTGGTGAAAGTGCCTTCAGGGACTGGATGAAAAAAGCTTTACAATGTTCACTTGTGCTTCTTGGACCCAGAGAGAAGTCAGCTCTCATGGGAAAAATTTATCTTGAATTCCATGCTGTAATGAAGCCCACGTTAGCCATGTGGAGAGGCCTGAACAGTAAGCGAGATGATCAAGAGCCACTAGCTAGCTGTTTCACATGTTCCAGTCCAGACCCCATAATGTGAATGAAGAATCCATCTCAAACATTCCTGCCTTAGCAGACAGCATGTGGAGGAAAGTCAAGGGTCCCAGATGACAGGGAGAACTGAAGCCCTAGACTCAGGGATACAGTCAAGCCCATGTACAACCACATGATCTATCTAACGTAAGGACAAATAGAGGGCATTTTGGAGGCATAAAAATCATCCCTGATACACTCTGCTTGCATTCCTGACCCGTAAGATTGTATATATGGTGAAGATTTTGAGGTTTTAACTACTAAGCTTTTGTTGTTTTCTTACGTAGCAATCGATAACCAAAATCGTGGTGTTTGAGAAAGAATGCTTACTATTCAAGGGGCCATATTTATCATCCACAAATTCCCTAAATCTTTCTTATATCTAGTAATGGAAGCCCTTTTTAACACTATTCATAAAAGTTTGTTAGTTTCGTTTTTGAAAAGCCTGCTCTTGTATGTTCAAGAAGGAATAAAGAAGCAGTGTGTATCTAAGGAGAAGCAGGATGGAAAAAAATTTAAACTATCGTAGGAGAGGAAGTCACAGAAGTCACCTCCAAACAAATGATGTTTAAATTTTTTTTAATATAAAAATCAATTTGCTCTCTTGTCATCTCCATCTCTCAGGTTATCTTTTGTAAGCAGTTACAAAACATACATACTGAGACATAGACGTGATATATAGAAGCCATACCTGATTTAGTGGAAATTAAAATGAACTATATCCCTTTTTCACTATTGTCAGTATCTGAATGAAAGCACTGACATAAAAATTACCCAGAAACTCCCTTTTTCATTCCTATTTGTTCCCTAGACTGTCAAAAATGCTCAGGAATCCTAATCCATGCATTTTGATTAGGTTCTAAACCATATGACTTCAGGCAGAAAGGTATTTCAACCCAACTGGAGGCCCTTAGGGAGAGCAGGGCTGCTCAGCCCGATTTATTCCACGTGCATAGCCACAGGAGCATAATATCTCAACGAATAAATGCACCTATTTAGTGACTCTTACGCTAGTTTTAGTAGTCACAAAAGGTGCTATATTTACAAGAATAGAAACTGCAGTTCTTTTTTTTTTTTTTTTCTTTTCCAGAATTAAGTACATGTTAAGTGCAAGAAACAAATATTTTACGGAGCTAGGGCTATTAGTTAAAGATTTCTCCACCCAAGTGAGAATTTAGGTCTTTGGGAATTGGGGATTGAAGGTAGAGATCATCTGTGAATGATTTTAGAAGTAGACAAAATTCCCCATGGGAATTAAAATGTAGTCCAGTCTTTGCTCTACATGTCTTTATTATAATAACAGTTACCACTTAAAGACTATTTTAGAATAAGGAAGGGATACGTGAGTTTGGTGCTTAATTTGATCAATTGAAAACTTTTATTTTTTTAAAAAATCTGTTCCTTTGACCTATGTCTATTTAATGATTTTTAATGACTGTTATGTAAGCAGAGGCAGGATGCAATGGGGTGTTCAGTTCCTTCCTTTTTACACCATAAAGATATGGTCCACTTGAAATAACTCACCATAAAACCAGACTGTCACCCCACTGTCTAGAACAGAGGTTCACAATCTTTTTCTTTAAATGATCAGATTGGCTTTGAGGGTCATAAACTCTCTGTCACAACTTTCTGTCTTTGTAGTAAGAGCAGCCATAAACAGACAGATGTAAACTAATGGGCATGGCTCTGTTCCAACAGAGGCTGCAATTTCATCTCTGGTCTGAAAGAGCTATCACATTTCACTGCAGAACTCATCCTATATCCAGGAGACCAACTCAAGGAGATCTGATTACAAAGCCTAATGATTAGGAATTAGTAGATAAGAAAGACGAGAAAAACAAAATCTCAGGGGAGGAACAAGAAATTAAAACATGACAGAAGGCAGTGTGTTTATTATGATAATGGCTAAAGAAGGACTCTATACATAAAGACACTATTTCTCTTGTTTCAGAGAGTATGAAGGCTCTGAAGCAGAAACAGAAACTTCCTCAGAAAGGTATATCATAACTATTCCTGTTTTTAACAACCAGGGACCTGAGGCCAAAGAGCTGAAGTAAATTTCACAAGGTCACAGAGCTAGTCAGATACAGAGCCTGTGTTTGAAGCCAGATATACTTTTCTCTCAAGGCCACACTCTTTATATATGATTTATTGTCCTCTAGCATTTCTCAAACCTTTAAGTACAAGTGGGTTCCAAACTGTAATACAGGTGACAGCACCATATAGGGACAGGCTCCTTTGTGTAATTAGCCATATGTTTCTTTATCTTTATGTTAGAGCCTACTAATGTGGAATGGGGCACATTAAACTCCATTAGATTATACAGCTATGTCCATGTTGATATTGCTAATAATCTAAACCACCCCACTGCTCCTTACTGTGTTGTCCTACCTCCCAATAAATAATATTCAAGGTAGCCCTTTGGACATTTTTCCTTGCAGCTAAGAACTGTGAGGCTAAATAAATAATTATTTTAAGTTCTTTGAAAATATATTTCCATCCTGTACCTTGTCAATTTTAATTCTAGAATTTCTTGTAAGGTAGCAGCATTCATAAGTTGACTGGGAAAAATTAACTTCAAATCATGGTAGTAGTTTTCAGAACAATATCGTGGGTGCACTGTGATATAATATAATGTAATATAATATATAATTAATATAATGTAATACAATTTACATGCATATATATGATATACACTTATTATATACATATGTATTTGTGTTTACCATTTTAATAATTCTTGGTTTACATAATATATATTAAGTTTGTAAAACAATATCGTATATTAGCCTGATATTTTATGTATATTAATATAATACTTAAAATCAGACTAATTCTAACAATTAATAGAAATTGTAATAAATAGAGCTACACATGTGCACTAACAAAGAATATTATTTGAGATTACAAAGGGAAGAATCTAGAGAAGAGACACAGATAAAACGCAAGACCGGCATGCAAAGCGTGCCTGATATTCTCTGCCTAGGGAAAGGGTGCTAAAGTAATGGATTTAAGTAAGAGCTACAGTTCCAAAATCAGATTTTTCTTTTATTTGAAAAAGATAAATTTCTACACAGTTAAATTGATAGCTATCATAAAATTAAATTCACATAAATATCATGGAAGATGCATGTGCTTTCCCTCTGTCCAAATAATTGTAAGTGCCAAGAGTAGCATGTACCAAAATAAGCAAGCCTCAGTGGATTTACTTATGCAAACTGGCATTACAAGACTGCCAAGATGACAACATTCTAGTGTTATCAGAATTCATGAAATGCAGCTTGTCTCAAGTTCCGGAGAACTCCTTCTACAGTTCCAAATTAGATTCTACTATTCTATGTAGATGCCTTGTTGGGCAAAATCTAAATTTAAATTGTATCCAATTTCTAACATTTTTTTCTTCTTAAGAAAAATAAATGTTTTACTAACCTATTCTTAAATCTTATTAAACTGTTACATTACCTTTTTTATTAATTTAAAAATCAACCTGATGGAATAGTCTAAAAATGTTACAGAATTTAATTGGGCTTGGGCTGCTGTAATCTAATTCTGCTCAGCAATATAATATGCATCAAGTCATGGATTTCTGATAGAAACAGTCAACCTAACTTTAAATTCTCAGCTTTTACTCATTTGCATTACTCGGCACACAAAATGTTTAGGCTCTTTTTTTTTCTTTTTAGACATCCAAAATATCAGTAAAGATGTTGAACACACATAGAACACTTCAGAAACAGAATACAGCTGGCATTTCATCCAGAAAGACAATTTTCCTTGGGGGCTCTTTCATTGCTTTAACACTAATCTGTGACAAAAAGGTCTTGTCAGATTCTTATTGCATTTAAGAAGCTTTTGGTGAGATTTGTATTGATCTGGAATAAAGCAACTGACAACATTGCAATAAATTTTTACTACTTAGTACTGATCAATATGTGTTTTCCCATCAAACTATTTCAGAAGATTGCCTTGAATTTTTTAAAAATATGGCCAAGATACTTGTAAGTTAATAATATCTTATTCAAAAGGTTATACACCTTTTGAACAGGGAAGAATCCATTATAGTAAGATCTGCATTTCTCTGGGATCAATTATATCTAATATGATGTATATAAAATACACACACACACTCTCAAATAGATACAGATAATGCGGGAACTTGTATATACTGTTTTTTAAACTGATCACCATATGTATGTATAAATTGTCTGCAGGCCATAACAAGATCATAGGAATTATCAGTACATGACACAGAATTATCATCCCTAAGTATATGGTGTAGAATTGAAATGAATGAATATATATACCACCATAATTTTACTTACACATAGATTTGGTAACTATCTCCCTTCTCTCACTTGCCTTAAATACTTGAGGTCTTAAACAAATATTACATGTTTTAATTATTGATTTTTATTATCTTCAGAAGCTTTTTTTGCATTTCTTTTTTCTTCTTGTGTTAGCTTGATGTTAACGTAACTTTTCAAACTCAGTTCCCTATCAATCAAATGCCAGACTATGGGGATATTTAAGCTAAACTGGAAACAGAAGAAACAAGAAAATGATTTTCTTTAACAATGTAGTGAGATAACTGACAGTGAAAGAATAAGCATGATACTTTTGATTATATTACATTTTTAAAGGATTTCTATTGCATATACAAACATCTTCCTGCATGTAATGCTTAAGTAAGAATTGTCTTGTTTTAGATAAATTACCTAAGTGTAAACCTTTAGCACGATAGTCTTTATAAAATAATTTTAGACAACTGAAACTCTGTGGAAGAAAAGGCTATCAAAGCCATTTTATTTGTTGAGAACATACAAATATTTAAGCTCTAGAGAGCAATACAATGTATTCTCATTTCTTTCACGTCCTAAAAAGATGTTTTTATGCAGTAAATCTCATATAAGCTGGAAATATTAAACTGAACATTTTAATCACACACTTTAAAAAAATTATTGTGCATTACACATAGTTTTCATCTATAGATTGTTTCAGGAAGTTTATAGGAAAATCTTAAATTTATGAAATTCTCTGTTTTTTAAAAAAAATTAACTCTGGCTCTGAGATATTTAGTCTATTGTCCACTCTGTTTTGGTAGAAACAGTGGTCTTGGTTTTAGATGGATGTCATACATATGAGACACGATAGCCTTCAGTTAGCACTGAATTTACTTAGCTCTGAGGCATGAGACAGAGCAAGAAACAATGCACCATATAGTGCAAGAGCATAGCAGTAATCTCATGGCTACCAGATGAAAATTCTGATGTCAAAGTCCCTCCACATTTGGGTCATGTACTGTCAAAAATATGGGGCTGAGCTGGCACACGCCTGTAATTTCAAGAAAGCCATTGGCTCTTGGATCCCTTCATCTTTTTAGATATAGCTAATCATGTACCCTCTCCCCTGGGAAAAGGATCTGTTCCCATTCTCAAATGCAGCTGATTCTCATCAGTGCCAGTTAAATGTTACTGAACATGCAAACTTGGTAATTAGACACAAGCGATTGGTCCAGCGATAGTCCTTACCTGGATTCTATTTAATTTTGATCTGGTATATGCATCTTCTTAGCAATTGCTTGAGTTAATGTTGCAAGAAAGATTCAAACAAGGCTCAAAGCATCTGACCTACCTGAGGCTATAGAAAAGTCCTCAAAATTAGCTTATAACCCTAAATTTCCATTTAGAAATTCAATTTAAGAATCCTAATGCTAATATAGGAAACATTGTTGGTCCTCTGAAATACAATAGTGATTATGATAATTATGCTCTAATAATAAAACATTCTGTCTTTATATTATTCTATTCAGTGTGCTTGTTGTTATTTTTTTTTATATTTTTGCTTTAGAACTAAAAAAATGAGGACATAAGTACAATTTGTAGACTTTCCTAGAAAGTTATTTGATTATATTCCTATGTAAAAACAGGTTATAATAATACCTTGAATTTTTATAACGTATTTTTAAAGGCTTATAAATACTCTACTAAAGAAAGTTCCTTTAATTAAATGTTTAAGAATAATGTACACATTGCTATTAAGATGGAGTTGTATTTAACTAAGGCAAGATGGAAACCTTTGTAATTGTTTCTTAAGGTTCTGACAAAACTCTATGTATTCAGCACACCAAAAAATGCTGGTAAAAGTATGCTTTAAATCATATTAAAGGAAAAAAAATCATATTAAAGATCACAGCCTAACTGACAAGAAAAGTATGAAAATTCAATAGAAACAGAAAAAAATAACATCTGAGTGTGAATCTACATAATGAAAGGATACTGATGTTGGAATTTGCCCTGGGTTAATTGCCAGTCTTGCTGGCTTATCGCCTGGATTTTAATGGGCCACATGTCAGAAACAGGAGGCAGTTCCTGATGCCCTTGAAGGGTGAGAAACGGGATTTGAAAGTCCTAAAGAAAGCCAGAACCCTTAAAGTGTGACATATTAAGTATGAATTGGGGAGGGGGGAGAAGTCACCCAGTAGAGAAAGACAGTGAGGAAACTTTCTGGGCTTGGTATTCACTATGGAGGAGTGTGAGGAGAAAGTAATTTTTAAAAAAGTATTTCACGGTAACTCTTACCCTCAAGCAAATAATTAGTTATGAGAGAGCCCGGCATTCACAATAATTTTATGGTCTGAAAATACCCAAGCAAATATAGTGTAAAGTGGTTCTTTATTGATGGTGTCTCCAGGTGCATGCTAAAAGCAAAAAAATCCTCTCTGAAGCATTTTAATTTAAACCACCAAGAATATCTACAGAGAAAATGTCAAGGAACATGACTTTATAATAATAAAAAAATTCTGAACATTTGAGAAAGAAAGCCACAATGAGTTGAAGCAGAACAAAAGCAAACTACAGAATCAGACCTATAAATAATGCAGAATTATGACATGTAGAATCTAAAAAAAATAATATATTTAAAGTAATTAAGAATAGGTTTTTAAAATGTTACCAAATCAAACTTGTGTTCGCTCGCCTGCACACAGTAAAGCCTATCTACAGACACCAGGTTGTGGTGAAGGAAAGTGCAACGTTTATTATAAGGTGCCAAGCAAGGAGTCCTGGACAGCTAGTGATCAAAAAGCCTGAACTCCCCCATGGGTTTCAACACAGCATTTTTAAAGGCGAGGTGAGGGAAGGTATGTGCTCAGTTCATGTACTGTTCTCTGGTTGATGGTGAGGTAACAGGGCAGTGTCACAAGGGTTAACATTGTCAATCCTTAGGTGCTAGTAGGTCTGGGGGCTACTGCTCTTGGTCAGCAAGCAGTTAATGTCTTCTATTTGCTGGGGGTTTTAGCAGCTGTAAAACAATTCAGGAATTGTGCATCAGATACTATATTATTTAGGTACTTCAGAGAGGAGCTAAAGCAGAGGGCATGGGGGAGGGGTCTGTCCCAAGAGGGGCCCATAGGGTCCTGCTTGGTTACAAAAATACAGGAAGAAAAGAAAAACAGGCTATAAAGTTCATAAGGTGAATTTGAGAAAGAAAATTAAAAATTTAGTAAAAAATCAATAGGCAGGTTGGTCCTTTCTGTTGTAATGGAGGACTGATTTGTTTTGGACCATTCTTCTTGCTGAGAACAAATACAAAAGATGAACAGGAACAAATGATGAATAACTGGCTCTAGGTATCGGAGAGCTACCCAAGCAACAAATATTTGTGAGGCCATGTCCCTCGAGGGACAGAAATCCAAGAGAAGTTAGCTTCCCTAACTCCATTCAAACTGTTATAACAAAATGCTACAGACTGGGTGGCTTTTATAAACAACAGAAATTTACTTCTCACAGTTCTGGAGGCTGGATGTCTGACGTCAGGGTGCCAACCTGGTCGGATTCTGGTGAAGGCTCTCTTCCAGGTTGCAGACCGCCAACTTTTTCCAGTGTTTTTAAGTTGTGGAAGGGCTAGTGATCTCTCTGGAGCCTCTTTTATAAAGGTGATTGTCCTGTTCAGGTGGGTGGAGCCCTCATGACCTAATCACCTCCCTAAAACCCTATCTCCTAATACCACCGTCTTTGGGAGTTAGGATTTCACATATGAATTTGGAGAGGACACAAACATGCAGCTCATAGCAGAACCTATCATATGATATGCTTTTCCCCCTTAAGACTTTTACCTTTTCCAAATACAGTGGCGGGCTTTCAACAGAATCACATGACCAACATTGGAATTCATTGGAAAACACTGGAAATTAGAATAGTTTCCACCAAGGGGACAGGGCTCTAGAACAATAAATGCTTTCTGTTGTACCACTTTTTGGTATTAACAGCAGGATTGAAAAATATAACAAGAAAATGAATAGGAAGCCTAGAAAGAGACCCACAAATCCTGACACCTGCTACAGATGGTATTGCTAATAAGTGGAGAAAGGATAGAAAATTCAATAAGGGGCAGGTTGTGAGAAAAGTTGTTTATCCATATGGAGATACAGAAAACAAGTTTCCATCCTCCCTCCTTCCTAGGCTTTGTAGCATCAAGCTAATAGCTTTAAAAATACTATATGATAATGTATTATTAATAATGTCTCCTTGGCCCTTATTCTAATAAATTCCAACTTCCTTTAGATTTCTCCTTATATCTTTTAAACATTATTAGCACACATACCCAAAGGGGGGAAATAAAAATCAGTTACATATGAATTAAGGAAATTACTCTGGAAGGCAAAATTTAAAATATTTTGGAAGAAAATACTGAAGTTTATCTTCCGATCTTGGATAGTAAATATTTCTTACAATGAGATGCAAAAATGCAAAGTTGAAGAAACAAATTTGATAAATTTGACAACTTAAAACATTCTTAATTTTAAGAAACATCATAAAAGGACTGGGCAGATAAGGCACACACATCAGGTGATGCAATATTGTAACTGTAATATACAGAATATACAAATTATTCATAAAATTTATAATAAAAAACAACCCAAGGAAAAAGTGGCCTCAAGTCAAGAATAAGCACTTTACAGGGTCAATTGCAGTAATTTTAGTAATCAGGAAATGCAAAACCACAATAGGGTACCATTTCTTTTTTTTTTTTTTTTTTAATTTTTTGAAAATTTGTAGATTTCTGAAAAAGTTGATTTTTTTTTAATCAGTCATCAATTTTATACACATCACTGTATACATGTCAATCCCAATCGCCCAGTTCAATAAGGTACCATTTCTTGTCATACCTTAACTTGGTTCTTCTTAACTTGGCAAAACTTAAAATGTCTAAAAATTCCCAGTGTACCAAAGTTACAGAAGAGTTGCTAGGAATAAAGTGTTGCTAGGAATGTAAATTGGTACACTGCTTTGGAAAAAACATTTAGGCAGTAGCTACTAAAATAGAAACCACATATATCTTATGATACAGCAATCCTGTTCCTAGTAGAAATGTGACTTGGATTCTAAGTACAGTAAGTCCCCTACACGTGAACCTACAAGCTGTGAACTTTCAAAGATGCAAACATGCGTTCACATGTCCAATCACGTAAGTTAGTTCATGTGTCTGGTGTACAGTGTCATGTGCATGCATCCTCTACAGTAGTTGTGCATTTGTGTACTTTACTGTACAGTACAGTATAGAGTACAGTAGTACAGTGTCTTTAATTCAAGCCCAGGATGTCTGGAAGCAAGCGTAAAAGCAGCGGTATATAGCCGATTGTATTAGTTGGGTACCTAGGCTAACTTTGTTGGACTTATGAACAAATTGGACTTACGAACGCACTCTCGGAACAGAATTCATTCATATGTAGGGGACTCACTGTAGTCAGCAAACACAAAGCCTATAGAAAGACTTCCATATGCTATGAGGCTTTTCTAGCAGAAACAGTTTCAGTGCTACCTGCCTACCAGAAGCATGATACAAGACTGGGCATAATAAATGGCACCACTGCTTCAGAGTATGTAAATCCCTCTGTCACTATACTTGCCAGGAAAGCCAGGTTCCCTGTGCTTGGCTGACACAGCACTGTTCTGATTTCTGTGTCCAAATTTTGAGCAGCTGAGTTCCCTTGGTGCTGTTACTAAATAAAGTTCAGTACACTTATAACAGAATTTCAATTCCAGTGTGTATGGCATAGAAATATTTGCACAGGTACATCTGAGCAAACTTGTTCAATAACAACAGTGACTGAAAACAGCACAGGAATCCATGCACAGTAGCATGGATAAAGTAATTGTTGTATATTCATGCTATAAAGTCCTGTGAAGAGGTAAAAATGAACAAAGTTCAGATGATGAATCTACCTGAATGAAAATTATAAACATAATCTGCAAAACGGAATAATAATTGTCACAGACAAATAAATGTAGTATAAATCCTATTTAATGAGTTTAACTGTTCAGAAGCTGGCAAAAAGGAACCACACATGGTTTAGTTTATTTTTTATAAATAAAATTAAGGAAAATACACTAACAGCTTTATAATTTTCTTGGGGTGATCAGGGAGGGTTAGAATGGTGAAAAGCACACTGTATGCATTAAAACTAAAACAGAGGTTATGCTCTATTTCTTAAACTGGGTGACCTCTCATAGATGGCATCCATCTAGCTACTTTAAAAACTATATAATCTTTCAAATGTATGTATAGCACTATAGGAAAATTTTAAACTATGTTAATATGAAATTAAGTGATCTATCTTGAAGGTGGTTATTCTCGGTGTCAAGGCACATTCCTTTTATTAGAAGTATAATGTATCCATCTTTTGACTAGATGGTATTCCAGGATTCTCCAATGATGTGACAGGAGTATGCTGCATTTTAAAATGTAAATCTGACCATTTTTTATCATTAAGTGCTTACCTAAAGGTAAATGAAAATGCACACAAATATTACTTAGGTTTTTTTTTTTTTTAATTATGCCTTCCAACCCTCACACTCCTCACCATAAGCAGAGACAATGTAACTCGATTTGAAAACACACGCATAGGAGTACAACTATCTTGACTGACAGAAACATTTTATTTCCTAAAAGACGTGCTCATGTTTTTTAAGTAGAATGGATTTTTTTGTCATCATCTTGAAGAAAAGTACAGTTTATCTTCTGAAATGGTGACTGATGTTAATGAAGGAATTTGAATTTAATATCATCTTTTATTTCAAGCTTCACATTCATGATTAAGTATTTTTTTCTCCCAAGAAAAAAAGGAAGCAGACAAAAAATAACTACCCATTTCACTGTCTGAATATCAGAAATCGTTAGGAACCCTTCACAGAACAATTGAACATCGTCTATAATGACAAAATCTGAATTGGAGTTGTTAATATCTTTAGAAGTGAAAAATTTTATGAACAATAAATTCAAGAATAAATTAGTTGCAAAATAAGCATATGGGAACAAATACCACCATGCAAAATACTTCTAAAACTCTGAGCTCTTTGAGGATGGGGACTATTGAATATATTTTAAATCCTACATAGTGTTTAGAAAAATTTCCTCAACAGTAGTTACTCTATAACTGGTTATTGATTAATGAGTGCTTCAACAATTACTAAACTCCTGTTAATAAAAGCTTACACTTTAAATTATCAATCACATCTAAAAGTACATTCAAATTAATGGTAGTGGTAAATATAAAATAATTTACCATAATTAACTACAGAATGGCATTATACTAAAACAAGAGTAGTTTTCAAAAAAAGTAGGCATATTTTCTTACTACTTCTTAAATTTCTATGGTATCTTTTCTCCAAATAACATATGCTTTGGTATTTAGCATTTAGACAGATTCATAGATTTTTGAAGTAAGCTGAAAATAAATAAAAATAACATATTGCAGGTAAAGGGTAGGATGTGATACAATAGGTCAAAGATGCTTTAATGTCACTGAAGTAGTAATAATAAAGAAATACAGATTAAGGATAGCCAAGAGGTAGGAAAGAAAAATTCAGACTGTAAATTTGGTGTGAGATCAACTTTTTATAATTTTGCCAGGGGTAAAATAAAATATTCCGGTGAGTATATATTTTGTAGTACAAGTTCACAAAATAGATTTAGAAGATAATATTTCAAAGTTATTTACTGGCAAATTATATATATAATATTATTAATTATTAATAATGATTACTCATATCTCAATAACCAATGGTGGAGTGATACTGTCAGACAATAGTTATGGGGAACTGAAAATGGCCCTTCTTACCCACATTACTTTAGGTCTCCCTAGAGTCCATTGTGTAAAGTGGTAATGACTTTCAACATTTTGGTTTATAGAATGTTAGATGTTATTGATCCCATGCTATAAACCAGCAACTGGAGGCCAAGATATGTCTCAAAGTAAAGCAAGCCTTTAAAATTTGAATAGGATTAGTGCATATCTAAATTAAAACAGCTATTATAACCCTGTTCTACTCCACAGTTGCTAAAACAGCCCACATTTTATAACATTAGAGGTTAGAATAATGGAAGGGGAAAAGGTAAGTTTTGATACATCTCTTTGGAGTTTCAACAGGGAATCCTTTCTTCTTCTCCTTTGTAGCATCTTGTGATAAATATCACCCACATCTTGAATTAGTATATTAACAGGTTGGCACTTGGTGGCAGAGTGATATATTAATTTTACAACATTTCTCACTGTACATTAAAGATGAAAATATCCCTTACCCATTATTAATTCTGATTTTGCTTAAGCAATTGCTAATCATAATCACTCAGGATTCATGACTTCTTAGTTGGTTATAAATATGAATATAAAACCTGCAGTAGCTGGCTCATCACACCAAAATATAAAATATGTGCCCTTCCAGTATTCATCTTGGTTTCCTGAGCCAATAGATTTGTGAATTTTCTAAAAAATTAAAGATGAAATACTTGGAAATCCTTATATGCAATAATTGCAAAATTTCTAGTTCTCAAGAGTGAAGAGATAATGATATAATTCAAATACATGTTTTATCACTATTTATATTTATCACTATCACCTCTTATACTTCAGTTGCTATTTTAGTGACTGGAGATTTTCTGAATGACATTTTGAGATGTTTAAATATATATATGGTAGAGCCTGCATGAGGGTGGAAATTGTTAGGTATTTGAGAACCAGAATTTTTTTTTCTCTCCAAATTAACTAAATTGTGTAGATCTTTTATGACGTACAATATTCTTAGAAATGTTAATTGGTGACTTATTCTTTTCTTTTAATTAGGGTATAATCGCTTTACAATGTTGTGTTAGTTTCTGCTGTATAACGAAATGAATCAGCTATATGTATACATATATCCCCTCCCTCTTAATAATTGTTGGGGGAAATAATTAAATCTATTTCCCATTCTTAGAGATTCATAAAGATTATTAGCACCTATTTAAGAAATCTCCAGAGTCTTGCTGTTAAATTTAATTGTATTTGTTTAGGACAGCAAATATTTAACAATAACAGCAAAATTAAAAATATTTTTTTCCTACAGAATGTCAATTAATATCTCAAGAAACAAAAAGGTTCTGAGGAACACTGATAGAAGCATGTAAGGAGAGATTTTTTTTGTTAGCTGGGATTCCAACAGAAGATTGTAAACTGAATTGAAGCATAGTTTGGAGGAAAGCAGAAACTGTATTTTTTTCTTCGTTCATTCTTATTTTCAATATCCTTCCTTGCTTGTGTTTGTTTTAATTCCACTTTGTGTGGAAAGACAACAAAAAGCAGTAAGTATTAATTTTAGAACTGATTGGCATTTTTTACTTCATAGTTTTGAAATAAAAGCAGCCATCTTTAACAAAGGAAACAAAAGTGTTATTACTGGCAGTAGAATATATATGTATATATAATACGCATTATATGGAATATAATACAGAGAGCCAATTTTATTAAATTTATCACTTATTCCTTTGAAAATAAGAAAAAGAAAATGTGCTATTAGACTTCTCATTTTATTAGAAGCAAATTATCATGATAACTCCTCTAATTATTCCAAGACTTCATTAAAGTGATCTTTCATGACCATATATCATGTTTTATAATAATTTTGTGTCATTTATAAAAGGAATTAAATTAATGTTTTTAATAACACCTTTAACCTTCTGTGAGTTAATTCTGCATGATAAACAATATAATAACTATATTTAAAAGCATCCTTTAATTGGCCATCACACTAATTCTTTTTTAGAGTAATAAATTGGGCAAGCCATTCCTATTATTTGTCCTGTGTACACTGCAATTACATTTTCAGCCTGTTTGAAAAAAGAATCTTAATGCAGACCTAAATTAGCATTGTTACACTAAATTAATTGTAAAATACCTAACCACAAATGCCTAGCTCTGGCATTGCACTTTTAATTCAACTATGTGCTCTCACACGAACACACTATGTAGAACTTGTAGAGTGGGCGTGCTCTCTAGTTGGATAACAGATAATGATAATGAAATTCATGAGATGTAAAACTAAAAAAAAAAAAGGAAAAAAGAAAAAAATCCATAATACATGAATGCTAGATAATGATATGTTTACTTGGAAATTTGACAACATTTTCTGCTGAAATGATTTTAACAGAGTTTGGGATAGAGACAGGCATTTAAATTTCTTACATTTCAGTAGATTACAAAGAGTTATATTTTTAACTGACTGTATAAGGATTAAAGTTAATTAACAAAAAAAGCGTAATGCTTTTTGCAGTCAATCAGAGAACCTGACACAGCCAAGTGATACAACGTCCAATTACAAAAACTGAAAGGTCATCACTCTATTTCCTCGTGGAATTTAAAAATCGAGGGTAGTGAGGTGGGGGGTGATCAACAGAAATGGAAACAATCAAATCTCCAATTAAAAGTAGCAAAAAGAAAATTCACATATGACCATAGAAATCTAAGACATATTAAAATGTTCTTTTGTTAAAAAGTACACTATAAGGAACACAGAACAATAAAATATTAAATGTGAAATTATACTAAGATACTTTAGGTTCAGGTTTAAGAATAATAGAAAACCAAAACTGAGCTTTGAGAAAAAATATACTTTATTGTTTTGAACAACAGGGAGATAAATCCCTTTTTTTTTTTTTTTTTGGCTACGTTGGGTCTTCGTTGCTGCGCGCGCGGGCTTTCTCTAGTTGCGGTGAGCGGGGTCTGCTCTTCGTTGCGGTGCTCAGGTTTCTCATTGCAGTGGCTTCTCTTGTTGCAGAGCACGGGCTCTAGGTGCACGGGCCTCAGTAGTTGTGGCTCGTGGGCTCAGTAGTTGTGGCTCACCAGCTCTAGAGCACAAGCCCAGTAGTTGTGGCGCACGGGCTTAGTTGCTCTGCGGCATGTGGGATCTTCCTGGACCAGGGCTCAAACCCATGTCCCCTGCATTGGTAGGAGGATTCTTAACCACCGCCCCACCAAGGAAGCCCTAAATCACTTATTTTTAACTACAATAAATTCATAGAAAATGTGTTTAATGATACTGAATCAATTTGATAGATTGTTTTATAATTTGAATACTAAAATGTCACTAGTATAAAAAGATATATTTCATTAATAATAGCATGCACATTTTTTCAATTTTAACGTCTGAATTAAGAATATATCTGACTATAATAGGATAAGAAGTATGAAATTTGAAACGTGAGTTACTAGGAATAAGATAAATTGTCATATATCTACCAGCCAAGTTAAGCAATAGAATATTATCCTTACTGTGGATCTCCTGTGCATTCAGCTTCAGTGTCTCCCTCTCTCTTACTACAGCAAACGTTGACAAATAAGCCAAATATGGGTTTTATAATTTTCCTTCCTTTATTATAGTTTTAATAAATGTATTACATTATGTATTACATTATGTATATGTATATATATATATATATATATATCCTCCCAATATATAGTGTTTTGTATTGTATGCTTTTTAAATTTTTGAAATGTTTTCATAATTTCTGCAACTTTTTCACTTAATACTCTGGTTCTGAATTTCATCTGTGTGAATGCCTGTAACAGTAGTTGCTATGGAATGAATTGTGTTTCCTCAAAGCTCACATGTACAGCACTAATACTCAATGTGACTGTATTTGGAGATAAAGCCTTTAAGGGGATGAATAAGGTTAAATGAGGTCATAAGGGACTCATAAAGGACTTAATGCAATAGGACTGGTGTCCTTATAGCAAGAGAAAAGACCCCAGAGCTCTCTTTCATTTTCCTGCCGATAAATCCTACAGGAGAAATCAACAGAACATCTCGTTTTGGAAAATTCCAAAAATCTCTGTCTTGATCTCTGATTCCTATTTTTTAAGCAGTTTTATTTAGAAAAGCTGAAGTGATTGTGTGCTAATTTGAGCATCTAGGTTGTACAAGAATTAACTTGAAAATTCCCTTTTTGATGTCCTCTAAGACTTGGATTCCATTTATATGCATATTATTCTTTCTCAGACCTCTAACTTCATACTGGAGCTGAGCAGAAACATGGCTTACACTTTCCCTCAAATCATCCTTGGGCTCCGGACAGGTGCTGGACCTTTGAGCTGACAAGCAGATTATTAGTAATAGTACCTCTTAAATTTGGAGATCTTTCAGTAGTATACAGGAAAGAGCTGCTCTACATTTCAAATCTTTCCAGATATTTGACCCCAGGCAAATTAGTGGGCATCATAGGACAGATGCATATATCATCATCAGGATGACTTGTATTTCCTACGGAGGCAGTTGAGTCCCTCAGGACTGGCAATGAGATGCTGGAGCATTACCGTAATGCTGAATTTGCCGAAGGATGGGTTTTGTTCCTTCCTCCAACCAGTAAGCTCTTTTGAGCTGAACTGCATTCCAAGAGAGCTCTTTTTATTCTTCAGTGTTCCAATGTGTACCTGAACCCTGCAGACAAGAAGACATACTGTGTCTTTGTTTTCTGAAGTAACTGATCACTCTTGAAGGAACTAAACATGCTAATAAAAGTGTCCTGCTCACCCTTGGGAATCGCATAAATGTTTAGAGAAGGCCTAATTGAGGCAGTTTTCTGTGTCTCAGTAATTTTTTGAATGACTGGGTAAAGAATCACTATTTTTTAGGTCTCCTTTGTAAGCTGAGGTAAGAATTTGGGGGACTAAGTCTTTAAAGTAATGGATAATGGATTTGAAGTTTTTCCTGGATCTTTCATCCTCTATTTGCTCTGTCAGAATTATTGAAAAAAAAATAACGATTTTATTGAATATAACACTGGAAAAAAAGGAAAAGATAATTAATATGAAATTATAAGTGCTTAGTAGCATATTAGCTTAAAAATTAGATGAATAAATTAGAGACAGAAATTTGAAATACATAAATAAATTTCTAAAATAATTAAGGTAGTTAATATTAAATAAACCAACTATCCAGAGAAAATTAAAATTTAAAAAATGGAAATAGAGCTAAAATAAGGTAGAAGTATGTAAAAATTCATACGGCTAAAATAAATGTTATATAAAATGATGAGTTAAAATATGATAAATATTTTTAAACACTTTAAAGTTAATAAATTAAGGTTAAAATCAAATGAATATAAAAACAAGATTTTAAAAGGAAAGCTAAACCCATCAAAAGAGAATTGACTTAATGGAAAGAAAATGACAAGAAGACATATTCTCAAAATGAAGGAAGGAGAGAAGAAATATTTCATCCACAAACTGGCAGAAGGAATGATTTTTTTAAAATAATTTATTTATTAGAAACATATTTCATATAGTTTGAGTGGACTATTTCATAGATAGTAGACCCCAGAAACAGGAAACAAAGCATTTATTCTGATTTTACCATAGTGCCTACAATCTTTTGCTTCCAGCTTCCAGTTGTTTTTACTAGGACTTGTTTCTAAGCTTTTTTCGTGTAGATAGAGATAATCTTTATTCTGGGAGATGTTTAGCCCTTCTCTCAAGGTAGGGCCTTTCTAAAGTCTCTGTTAAATGTCCCAGGGGCTCAGTGAGGTCACTTTAGTCTTGTTTGGAACTCACCTGTCTCAAAACTCTAAGAGCTCCCTGTAGCTGTTCTTTCCATGTTATTGTTATTTCTCCAGAAGCCTGTTCTTTGCTTGGCCTCATGAAGTCTCAACATATGACTGCACAGCTTAGTGGATAACAGTAGTTGATGGTCTCTGAGAGATCACAGTGAAAAGAAAAGCAAACTAAGTGAAGCTTACAATTTGCTGAGCTGCTTGTTTGTCTGGAGGTACATTACCACTCCAGCTTAGAGACAGAACAGAATGCAACAGAAAATAAGCACCTCACTAACAGATATCAGATAAGACATATCAGAATTCAGGGACATGGAGGAAGATGAAATTTGCAGAGCAGAATAGAGAAAGAGACCCAGAGGAAAATTCCAGAAATTTGCATAAGGGTCCCTTAAGTTTTGATCACATACTAAGTGTAGAGGAGGAAAAATAATTTCCCCTCTGCCCTTTTAGGTTCTTGGCTGAGGCCTCCCTGCAGTAAAAGACAGATTAACAGGAGAGAAAAAATTAATTATGTATGTATGTACTTATGGCATCCCCACAAAGATATGAGATCAAAATATTACTGAATGCAAGTTCATGTGCCTGAGGCTCAGTAAAGCCAAAAGATATAGAAGCTTCAGAGTTTGGAGCAGAGGAAGATTTATTGCAGGGCCATGCAAGGAGAACGGATGGTTCATGCTTAAAAAAACCAAACTCCCTGAAGGGTTTCAGCAAAGCATTTTTAAAGGCAAGGTGAGGGAGGGGTACCCCAGGGTATGTGATTGCCTGGTGCACAATTCTCTGATTGGTTGATGGTGATTAATCCCTATGTGCCAGGAGGTCTGGGGGCTGCACGATCATGATCATCAAGTAGTAAATTTCTTCCATTTGTTGGAGGTTTTTAGCATCTGAAAAACTCAGGAAATATGCATGAAATACTATTATCTGGGTACTTCAGAGAGGAGCTACAACAGAGGACATGGGGGAGGGGTCTCTCACGGGAAAACCCTATAGGATCCTGCTTGGTTACAAAATGGCTTATAAGCCATTGAGACTAAGGAAAGGGATAGGGACCTGGGGCTTCAAAAGGAGGAAGAGAATTCATGGGAAAATGAGAAAAGGAAATGTTTGGTAAATAAATGTTGCCCTGCCTTGCAGATAAGTCTCTCAGGTAAAAAAAGTTATCTCTGGTAATAGCTCACTTCCTTATAATCGTCCCCTTTCTAATGTAAGTTTCCTTTACAAAAAGTTAACTTCTACTCTCTTTTTAGAGCTTCCCCTCTGTCTGCAGTTTCTCAAAATAATCAGCTCAAAATAATCCATATGTCAAAGAGGCATATTTGGAGGAGGTATTTTTCTGCTACCCTACATAAACTATACAGCAAGAGTGAAGTGACCTCATTGAAACCTGGACGTTCAATAAAGACTCCAGAAAGGCCCTACCTTGAAGCTAAACTATTTCCAGAACAAAGGTTACTCTATACCCATACTGAGAAAGCTTAGAAACAAGTCTTGAAAGGATCAAGTTGAACTATAATTTAATTAACTATCTGTCAGAACAACTCTTTAAAGAATGTTTTTTAAAAACAGAAAGAAAACCCTAGACAATCAAAAACATAACATCTACAATGCACAACATTCAGTAAAATCTAATAGACATACACGTAATCAGAAAAAATCAATCAGTACCATAGAAACATATCCATAAATGATGGATGATAAAAGTAGCAGACAATAACTTTAAAAGAAGTATATTATAAAGATGTTCAAGGAGTTAAAAGAACATCTAATTCATATCCAGGTCCCAAGAGGCCGTTTGTAGAGACACATTAATCCTAAATATAATTGAATTACATTTTCCTTTATGAAAACTCAAAGTACCTAAGAAAGTCAAAACAATTTTTGATTAAAAAAAAGTTTGAAGATTTACACTATGTAATTTCAAGATGTACTGTAAAACAATGTCTGAAGAATCAAAATGATTAACTTAAAAGGAAAAAATGATAAATTACAATTTATCAAAAATTTAAAAATGTCTCCTTTT
This sequence comes from Balaenoptera musculus, assembly GCF_009873245.2. Taxonomy (NCBI): domain Eukaryota; kingdom Metazoa; phylum Chordata; class Mammalia; order Artiodactyla; family Balaenopteridae; genus Balaenoptera; species Balaenoptera musculus. Next base: position 111,585,994 of record NC_045788.1, read on the forward strand.
TAAAAGATACTGTGAAAGAAAGAAAAAAGAAAGAAAAAAGAAAGAAAAGACAAAGACTAGAAGACAGTATTTTCAATACATGTATCTAATGAAGGCCTTAAATCCCGATATATAAAGAATCCTTACAAATAATAATAGAAAAACAAATGACCAAATAAAAATAACAAAATATTTGTACAGACACTTCACATAACAAAATTTAAACATGACCAATAAGCACATGAAATGATATTTACTCTCATTGGTCATTAAGTAAATGCAAATTAAAACTACAACCAGATACCACAAACCCACTGGAATGAATACAGTTTAAAAGATTGACTGTGACAAGTGTTTATTATGTTTTGGAACAACCTGAACTCTCATACACTGTGGTAAGATTGTAAAACAGTATATCTCATCAAATTAATCATATGTTTACCATACAACTTAGCAAACCTATTCCTAGATATTTACCCAAGGGAAATACAAACAGATGTCTATATAACAACTTGTACAGGAATTCTTATCAGTTTTATCAATAGTATTCTTAAACTGGAAACAACCCAAATGCCCAGCAACATGTGGATGGTTAAACAAATGGTGGGATATTCAAACACTGTACCCAGCAACAATGAACAAACTACTGGTAGGTGCAGCAACATGGATTAATTTCAAAAAAAAAAAATTGGTACTGAACAACGAAAGCCAGACATATGTAAAATGCCTACTGAATAATTCTATGTATATTAAGCCCTAGAAAATACAAATATATAGTAATAGGAAGTGGGTAAGTGGATACTTGAAGCCATGAATTGAGAAAGGGTTGGAGATATGCTGTGAAAAGGAAAAAGTAACTTTTGGGGGGAGATGGAAGCATTCCATGCCTTGATTCAGGTAGCGGTTATACATTTGACAAACTCATTTGAACTACACATTCAACATTTTGTTCTGTGTAAATTATATCTCAATAGTTGATTATTTAAAAGTGTGGAGTTTATAAGCAGGGGATTTGCATATAGTATGCATCAATAAATTAAAGTTGGGCTTCCCTGGTGGCGCAGTGGTTGAGAATCTGCCTGCCAATGCAGGGGACACGGGTTCGAGCCCTGGTCTGGGAAGATCCCACATGCCACGGAGCAACTGGGCCCGTGAGCCACAATTACTGAGCCTGCGCGTCTGGAGCCTGTGCTCCACAACAAGAGAGGCCGCGATGGTGAGAGGCCCGCGCACCGCGATGAAGAGTGGTCCCCACTTGCCGCAACTAGAGAAAGCCCTCGCACAGAAACGAAGACTCAACACAGTCATAAATAAATAAATAAATAAATAAATAAATAAAAGAACGTGAATTTCTAAAAAAAAAAAAAATAAAAAAATAAATTAAAGTTATTGTTAATGATATTAATGCATAAAAATTCATTGAGCAATTTCTCTGGTCTCTGGTAGCTATTGATCATACACATATAAAACAGACTGTAGAAGGAACTAACTGAGCTCATTTTCTAACAATTGAAACATGGGGGATAGTCATTGTGTTAAAAAAAAAAAAAAAACACTCTAACTGGTTCAGTGGTAGATTTAGGGTTTCTAAATTTTCATAGACATGCATGTATATTTTATTATTGTCTGGTAAAACATTAAGATATGCCCAAACTTAAGACACTTTATTTTAAAAGAGCATGATTTTGTGTTGTTTGATATTACCCATGGCTATTTTTCCCCATAAACAAAAACTCATTTTTGGTAGCTCTTTTTAGAGAAAAATAATTCATCAGACATAGAATGATACAAAATGTGAATTTTCTTTGCCATTACTTATACACTGAAGATTAAAAACAAACAGGTCAAGTTCAATTAATCCCTAATATCATTGCTTTGGTTCTTTGGGGACTGTTACTGAAATCATTATATTATTCTCTTTTTCAGACTTAAAATGGTGACACAGGAAATTCTCAAACCTGAGCCATTTTTATGAAACTCAAAAGCATGTATAAGGAAAAACAGCATAGCTTTAGGCACAGTTGGCTTCTTTCAGCATATCTATTTCTGTTTATTAGAGAACTCCTACAACAGACATAGTCTTGGGGTTTGTTTCCAGAGTGTGCAGTTTGTTCTGTTTCAGAACAGGAGCTCTTAAAGCTCGACAGCTGTTTCATGAATGCCTCTCCCTAGTCACAGGAGGATGCTGTGGCCATATGGACAGATGAGCTAAATCCCTTCAATCCCTGTTGAAAAAACAAGTAGTTGTGCATGACCTGGAGATGGAAATGTCTTGTTTGTGCAGAGCATCACAAGAATATTTATGAATAGCAAGTGGTCTGGATGTGTGTTGTATGTGGATTAAACAGAAAGAAGGGGAGAGAAAAGCTTTTTTTTTTTAATGAAAAATATGTGAATCACAGTACTATGAGGTCTGCCCAGTTCTAACTCTTGAAGCCAGTGGTATTTCCCCCGCACATGGGAATGCTGGGGAGATGTATCCTAGGAGTTGCAGAAACAAGGTGGGTATTTGTACCAGGCAGCTGGAGGTGATATAGCCGGGAGGTTATCCAGGCTCATCGCTGAAAGGGCCAAGATCACATCAAGAGGAAGAGGAAAGATGCTCAGTTTCAAAGGATAAGTTATAGACAACAATTAAGTCATATGTCTTGGAGGATCAGAAAGGAGTAAGGAAGTACATGAAAGACTTGAGAAAGTTATTTAGAACTATGGTAATAAGTAGGGAATGTATAATAGACTTCTCCTTTTATATAAAGCATTGCAGTTTGTTCAGGAAGATGTGGTTACTCAAAGAAGTTGTATGTTTTTGGACAATGTTAACATAATCCTATGAGTCTAATAAGAGAGACAGAGGAAGCAATTTTGTGGACAAGCTTTATAGCTGTACAGTAAGGAGGAAGGGAACAAAAGTTCTCCTTTACCTTATGAGCTAGTAAATCTGATGGAAAAGCAACGTGTCCTGAGGGGCAAGAGGCAGAGTGCAGCATCTACAATTGCATAAATAAAAGAGAGATTTTGTACAACTGAATCTGTGTAAGTTCACTGCTCTGTTCAACAACATCAGTGGGTTATCAGCAAGGATAACTTGAGAGTGATATTGTGTTTGCTGCCAAGTTGGTCTGGCCTAAAATCTCATAGTGTACCCCAAGGCAAAGGCCATGCTCAAAGGGCCAATTAAATGAAAGGGTTGGTCAAATGAAGTAGATATTTGACTAGGGATATTATGATAAACCAGGAGCACAAATTTATGTGTAGTCTAATAAAATAAGGTTAACCTTGGTGAACGAAGCATCTTGCTCTCAATTCAATGCAGTGCATCACTGTGAAGAGAGGAAATAAGCTAAACAGACATAACTACCACAATGGATGTTAACTTGATGGTTATGCCATGAAACCTTGTCAAGAGCAGATTGTAGTCATATTGTTTTCATATTTAATTTACACAATTTCAATTGTACAAAATCTCTCTCTCTTTAATTTGTTCAATTGTAGATGCTGCAAAATCATATTTTGAATATGAACTCCTTCTATGTCATGAATTACAGTACATATTTTACTTTTATACACATTTTACTAACAAGAGTTTTCTACTCTAAAATCAGGATTGAATCATTATATTCTTTTAGGGGGGTTAAGAAATTTTTAGAAAAAAGCTTTGATGATATAAGGGATTTTTTCCTTTAATCTCTAACTTTAGGAACCAACCCTTGCAAAAGAAAGAACTTCAGTCTAATGAGAGAGAAACTCAGTCAGCAATTAAGGAAGATACAGAGAATGCACAAGAACTGTACACTGGCAAAGAGTATGAGAGTTTTTAGGTTTATCCTGGGGTCTCATGGGCTGAGGCTGATGAGTGACCTATTTATTGGTTATCTCCTCAGACTTTTATCTTTCACTCATTCATGTATATCCTTAAGTACGTATCATGTGCCAAGCCATTCTAGTGGCTGGAGATACAATATTCCCTTGCATTCTTGAATGGAGATATATATTAAATAAAAACAAAGATCAAACAACGAGAAGTACTATGATGAGAAATAAAGGAGATACAGGGAATTCCCTGGCAGTCCTGTGGTTCGGACGCTGTGCTTCCACTGCAGGGGGCATGGTTTTGATTCCTTTTCTGGGAACTAAGATCCTGCAAGCCACATAGTGAAGCCAAAAAAAAAAAAAAAAAAAAAAAAAAAGAATGATGTTTCCATATATTGGAGATACAGTGTGGCAGGATGGTTGGCCAGAGAAGACGTTCTCAGAAGATCATATCTGAGCTGAGATCTGAATAAAGTGAAGAAATGAGGCACATAACTATCTCCAGGGAAGGGCATTCCAAGCAAAAGAAATCACAAGTGCAAAAACCCTGGTGTGGAAACATTTTCTGTAGGTTTACAGAACAACAGTGAAGGCCCGTGTAGCCTTCATACAATGGGTGAGGAGCAGATGGGCAGAAACTGAGTTTAGGGGGAGTCAGAGGCCATAAAGTAAACAACCATGTAGTCATGGTAATTGCTATGGGTCAAATTGTGTCCCCTCCACCAAAAAAGAGATATGTTGAAGACCAAACCTCCAGTGTCACAGAATGTGCCTTATTTGGAAATAGGGGCGTTGCCGGTGTATTGGTTAAGATGAAGTCAAAATTGAGTAAGGTGGGTCAATAATCCATTATGACCGGTGCCTTTATAAGGAGACATCTGTGTGAAGATGCAGAGACACACAAGTCAATATCAGTGATGACAAAGGCAGAGACAGGAGTTACGCAGCTGTAAACCAAGAAACACCAAAGATTGCCACAACCAATCGGAAGCTAAAAAGAGGAAAGGAAGGATTCACCTACAGGTTTCAGAGGAAAATCGCCTGGCCCTGCCAGCACCTTGATTTCTGACTTCTAGCCTGCAGACCCCTGTAACCCCTGTTGTTTTAATTTACCCAGTTTGTGGAACTTTGTTACAGCAGCCCTAGGAAACTAATACAGTAACTTTGCTGGGTTTTTTTGTTTTTTTGTTTGTTTGCTTTTGTTTTTTAATAGACTTTACATTTTAGAGAAGTTTTTGTTTCAAAGCAAAATCAGGTGGGCAAGTAGAGTATCCATATGTCCTCTGCTCCACACACCCATAGCCTCCTACCCCATCAAACCTAAAAACTCTCATACTCTTTGCCAGTGTGCAGTTCTTGTGCATTCTCTGTATCTTCCTTAATTGCTGACTGAGTTTCTCTCTCATTTTGTGCCCACCAAAGAGGCACATTTGTTACAACTGAGGAACCTACATTGACACATCACTATTATCTAAAGTCCATAGTTTACCCCAGGGTTCACTCTTGATATTGTACATTCTATGGATTTTGACAAATGTATAATGACACGTATCCACCACTGCAGTATCATACGGAGTAGTTTCACTAACCTAAAAATCTTCTGTCACCCGCCTCTTCATCCTTCTCTCCTCCAGCATCCCTGTAAACCACTGTTCTTTCTACTGTTTCCATAGTTTTGCCTTTTTTCAGAATGTCAGATAGTTGGAATCATAAAGAATATAGCTTTTATAGATTGAATTGTGTTCTTCCAGAATTCACGTTTTGAAGTCCTAACCCCTATTTTGACTATATTTGAATATGAAGCCTTTAAGGAAGTAATTTAGATGAAATGAGGTCATAGCAGTGGGGCATAATCCAAGATAACTGGTGTCCTTATGAGAAGAGAAAGCTGCACCAGGGATGTGTGTGCACAGAGGAAAGGACGGTGAGGACACAGTAAGAAAGTAGCCCTCTCCAAGCCAAAAAGAGAGGCCTCGGGAGAAACCAAACCTCTGACACCTTGATCTTGGACTTTCAGTCTCTAGAAAGATGAAACAGATTTATGTTTAAGCCACCAAGTCTGTGGCATTTCATTACAGCAGCCCTGGCAGGCAAATATAATGTAGCATTTTCAGATTGGCTTCTTTCACTTGGCAGTATGCATTTAAGGTTCTTCTATGTCTTTTCATGGCTTGATAGCTTATATATTTTAGTGCTGAATAATATTCCATCGTCTGGATGTACCACAGTTTGTTTATCTGTTCATCTTTTGAAGGACATCTTAGTTACTTCCAAATTTTGGCAATTATGAGTAAAGCTGCTACAAAGATTCATGTGCAGACCTTTTGTGTGAACATAAGTTTCAACTCATTTGGGTAAATACCAAGGAGCACAATTGCTGGGCCTTATGGTAAGAGTATGTTTACGTTTATAAAAAATTGCTACTGCCTTCCAAAGTGGTTATACCATTTTGCATTCCCACCAGTAATGAAGGAGAATTCTTGTTACTCCATATCCTCACCAGGAATTGATGCTGTCAGTGTTTTGAATTTCAGTCATTGTAATAGAAATGTAGTGGTATTTCACTGTTTTGATTTGCAATCCTCTAATGATATATAATGTTGAGGATCTTTTCATATATTTATTTGCTATTTGTATATTTTCCTTGGTGAGGTGTTACCTTTTTGTATTTTTTATGCTATATATGATGGAAATATATTGGAGAGGTCTTAGAAAGGAGAAACATGATCTTATTTCCACCTTAAAGGTATAATTTTGACTAATGTATGGCAAAATAACCTGTGGGGGGGGAGAGAGGACACAAGCAGTGGTACAGAAACTAGTTTGCCAATTTGGAGGCTATTTCTGCAGTTCAGATGTCTTGCTTAAAATAATAGGATTAGAAATGAGGAGAAGTGTTCCCCTTATGAACAAATATAAATATATATTTTTCATATGAAAGATGATTGCTTCTAACCATTTCAAACACACACACACAAATGCACACTAGAATTTTCTATTGGATGAGATGTGTCAGGTGACAGAAAGAAAGCAAGGATAATGGTTGACTAAGATTTTGGTCTAAACAACTGGGTCATTGTTGGTGCTATTTGCTGTGTTGTAAAGCAATGTCATAGGAGCAGGTTTTTTTTTTTTATTTCAGACAAAGATGTTTTTCTTGTTAATTTTAGTAGTTATTTTTTAAAATTAATTAATTAATTAATTAATTTTTGGCTGTGTTGGGTCTTCGTTTCTAGGCGAGGGCTTTCTCTAGTTGCGGCAAGCGGGGGCCACTCTTCATCGCGGTGTGCAGGCCTCTCACCATCGCGGCCTCTCTTGTTGCGGAGCACATGCTCCAGACGCGCAGGCTCAGTAGTGGCTCACGGGCCTAGTTGCTCTGCCGCATGTGGGATCTTCCCAGACCAGGGCTCGAACCCGTGTCCCCTGCATTGGCAGGCAGATTCTCAACCACTGCGTCACCAGGGAAGCCCAGGAGCATGTTTAAGAGTAAAAATCAACATGATTTATTTGAGATTTGACCCACTTCTTAATTTTCACCTCCAGGTTGGTGTTATTTAGGAAATATGCGTTACAAATGTACTTGCTTATCATTACTGAGAATTAAGGAGTAGTTTATGCAAATTTTTGTAAATAATGTCTCATACTGGTTTATAATTTTACATTCAGGACATGGCCATAGGAAACATTATTTTTAACAACAAGGTTATTAATATTGTTGGTTGAATAAATGTTCATTCATAATCAATTTCCATAACAGATTTTTGCAATAATGGCGCTTTTGAAGCTTGGGGCTGGATAAGTATGGTTGCGGGGGACTGTCCTATGCTTTGTTGGATATTTAGCAGCGTCTCTGACCTCTGCTTTCTAGATGCCGGAAGAACACTTCACCCCAGTTGTTGACAATCAAAATTATCTCCAGACATTATCAAATGCCCTTAGGGTAAAGGCAAGATCTTCCTGTCTGATAGCTACTGATCTATAGTAAGGATGGGATGCTTTACAGGTTATTATAAAACTATGGTTTTCAATTTGTGTTAAAAGGGATTCTAAAATGCTGAGGAACTGCTTTGAGAAGGAAGGAAACACTGACTGAGCAGGCAGAATTTTAAGGTAGAACAACTAAGTATTAATTTATTTCACATGTTATTCTTCCAGGTAGGATTTTATTTCAAGAAAGTGTTTCACAGCTAAAGCATTAAAAGAAAAAAAACAAAAAAACTGAGAAATCATATAAGACCAAAAATCACATATAAATCATTCAATTTACTTTGTGTCCACAAAACAAAAAACAAAACAAAACAAAAGAAAAAACAGAATTTAAGGAGGAAAACACAAATACAAACTAAACTTCCAATATTTATCTAATCTAGTAAAAGCAAGAATTAAATCTTTTTAGTTCCATGTATTTCAGATGTTATGTCAGTTTGTGGGGGAAAACCATAATGAAAGAAGAAATGCAAACTTTTCTGCTTTAAGGATAAATGTGAAAAGATAATGATAGTTATATTAATAGTATAGATATAGTATAGATAGTATAGATAGATATAGATAGTATCATTATAACAGAAATTACATTTGACAAAAAAAGGATCATAAATTGAAAATAGAAAATGGTCGTAGTCAGATGAGATTTTTAAGAGAAGCTAGAGATTTTGAAAATAATGAAAGAAATTACCTATGAGAGAGGCTTAAATAAAAAAGAAATATATAGTGAAATTTAAAATGCTATCTAAGGATTTGATTAAGCTCAAAAAAATTCAAAGGATAAGAAACTTTTAAAACAGTGTGTATGGCTTTGGGGGCAGGGGAGAAGTACAGAGTGTATTTTCAATGTTACTTTAGGAGAATAGATTTTTTAAATATGAAAAAAATGAATTTTGATATTCATGTATAGCCAAAAAAAAGGAACAAAAATAAAGACTTATTATGATACACCTTCTGCTTACAGAACTATATGCTACATTATCACCGATTATAGGGTTTAATTTATGGATTCATTGGAAATAAGAGGAAGTAGGAGCCTCATGGTGAAAAGGACATTGTTTACTGCCTTTTTGGATGCTATATAGCTCTAGTTGCTAGTATCTTAGCAACATATTAGCAATTCTAGAATTTGCCATGCCCATGACTCAGATCCTCCATCTATGCTTCTCTAGGTTCTTCAAAATATACTATTACACACAACATTGTATTCTCCACATCACAGCTTTTGATTTCCTATATTTCTATTGCTTCATGTATTGTGCTTATTTTAGTCTATGTGTCTTCACAAAAACTATTAGGTTGAATTGCTCAGAAAAATTATATATACAGTGGGTTTTATCAAGTGACTCTAGTGAACAGCAGAGCTCTCCAGTCATACAAAAATCTTTTCAGCCTTGAGAGTGGGCAAGCACCCTAGATTGATTAAGGTGTGTTTAGTGTGCAGTTTCACATGGGCAAAGTATGGTTTATGCATATAAATTTCACTAGAACCATGTGGTAAGACTCAGACTTCTCAGAAGAAGGTGATGAAAGTAGAAGCCTTTACTCCCACCCATTAGTCCACTAAATTCTATTAGCAAGGAAAAGAAAGAAAAAGAAGATGATCTCTCATTATCATCCTTACAAGAGAATCCTACTCAAAATAAAAATAAATGGAAGCTACTCCAGAGGTTTTAAGTATTCCCATCTTGAACAAGAATATTAGGTAATTAGTCACAATGTGATATGTTGCATTTTTAAAGAGCTTTGTTGAGATACAATTCACATATCATAAAATTCATCTTCTAAAGTGTATAATTCAGTGATTTTTTCTTTTTTACTTTTTGGTATATTCACAGAGCTGTGCAACCTTCACCATTATTTAATTTCAGATTTTCTTCACTTGAAAAAGAAATCTTTTTTTCTTTTTCACGTTAGAGGTTACACATTAGCAGCTACTTTCCACGGTCCCCTTCCCCTTCATTCCCTAGAACTACCAATCCACTTTTCATCTCTATGAATTTGCCTATTTTGGAAATATAAGTCGAAACAGATGGTGTGGACTTTTGTGACTGTGAAATTTCTTATCATTAAATATGTTTTTATGAGGATGGCAGCATGAAATAGAATGGTGACTGGTTTCTTTCATTTAGCATAATGTTTTTAAGAGTCATCCATGTTGTAGCATATATCAGCACTTTTTTTTTTGAATTTTTGAATTTTATTTTATTTATTTTTTTATATAGCATGTTCTTATTAGTCACCCATTTTATACACATCAGTGTATACATGTCAATGCCAATCTCTCAATTCATCCCACCACCACCACCCCCGCCCCTTTCCCCCCTTGGTGTCCATAGGTTGTCCTCTACATCTGTGTCTCAATTTCTGCCCTGCAAACTGGTTCATCTGTACCATTTTTCTAGGTTCCACATATATGCATTAACATATGATATTTGTTTTTCTCTTTCTGACTTACTTTACTTTATATGACAGTCTCTAGATCCAACCACATCTCTACAAATGACCCAATTTCGTTCCTTTATATGGCTGAGTAATACTCCATTGTATATATGTACCACAACTTCTTTATCCATTCTTCTGTCGATGGGCATTTATGTTGTTTCCATGACCTGGCTATTGTTAATAGTGCTGCAATGAATATTGGGAGGGGTGTATGTGTCTTTCTGGATTATGGTTTTCTCTGGGTATATGCCCAGTAGTGGGATTGCTGGATCATATGGTAAATCTATTTTTAGTTTTTTAAGGAACCTCCATACTGTTCTCCGTAGTGACTGTATCAATTTACATTCCCACCAACAGTTCAAGAGGGTTCCCTTTTCTCCACACCACTCCAGCATTTATTTTGTTTGTAGATTTTCTGATGATGCCCATTCTAACTGGTGTGAGGTGATCCCTCATTGTAGTTTTGATTTGCATTTCTCTAATAATTAGTGATGTTGAGCATCTTTTCATGTGCTTCTTGGCCATCTGTATGTCTTCTTTGGAGAAATGTCTATTTAGGTCTTCTGCCCATTTTTGGATTGGGTTGTTTGTTTTTTTAATATTGAACTGCATAACCTGTTTCTATATTTTGGAGATTAATCCTCTGTCCATTGATTCATTTGCAAATATTTTCTCCCATTCTGAGGGTTGTCTTTTCCTCTTGTTTATGGTTTCCTTTTTGTGCAAAAGCTTTTAACTTTCATTAGGTCCCATTTGTTTATTTTTGTTTTTATTTCCATTTCTCTAGGAGGTGGATCAAAAAAGATCTTGCTGTGATTCATGTCAATGAGTGTTCTTCCTATGTTTTCCTCTAAGAGTTTTACAGTGTCCAGTCTTACATATCGGTCTCTAATCCATTTTGAGTTTAATTTTGTGTATGGTGTTAGGGAGTGTTCTAATTTCATTCTTTTACATATAGCTGTCCAGTTTTCCCAGCACCACTTATCGAAGAGACTGTCTTTTCTCCATTGTATATCCTTGCCTCCTTTGTCATAGATTAGTTGACCTTAGGTGCGTGGGTTTATCTCTGGGCTATCTATCCTGTTCCATTAATCTGTATTTCTCTTTTTGTGCCAGTACCATATTTTCTTGATTACTGTAGCTTTGTAGTATAGTCTGAAGTCAGGGAGTCTGATTCTTCCAGCTCCTTTTTTTCTCCTCAAGATTGATTTGGCTATTCGGGGGTCTTTTGTGTCTCCATTCAAATTTTAAGATTTTTTGTTCTAGTTCTGCAAAACATGCCATTGGTAATTTGATAGGGATTACACTGAATCTGTAGATTGATTTGGGTAGTACAGTCATTTTTACAATATTGATTCTTCCAATTCAAAAACATGGTATATCTCTCTATCTGTTGGTATCATCTTTAATTTCTTTCATCAGTGTCTTATAGTTTTCTGCATACAGGTCTTTTGTCTCCATAGATAGGTTTATTCCTAGGTATTTTATTCTTTTTGTTGCAATGGTAAATGGGAGTGTTTCCTTAATTTCTCTTTCAGATATTTCATCATTAGTGTATAGGAATGCAAGAGATTTCTGTGCATTAATTTTGTATCCTGCAACTTTACCAAATTCATTGATTAGCTCTAGTAGTTTTCTGGTGGCATCTTTAGAATTCTCTATGTATAGTATCATGTCATCTGCAAACAGTGACAGTTTTCCTTCTTCTTTTCCAATTTGGGTATCTTTTATTTCTTTTTCTTCTCTGATTGCCATGGCTAGGACTTCCAAAACTACGTTGATTGATAGTGATGAGAGTAGACATCCCCATCTTGTTCTGATCTTAGAGGAAATGCTTTCAGTTTTTCACTGTTTAGAATGATTTTTGCTGTGGGTTTGTCATATATGGCCTTTATTATGTTGATGTAGGTTCCCTGTATGCCCACTTTCTGTAGGGTTTTTATCATAAATTGGTGTTGAATTGTGTCAAAACCTTTTCCTGCATCTATTGAGATGATCATACTGCTTTTATTCTTCAATTTGTTAATACAGTGTGTCACATTGATTGATTTGCATATATTGAAGAATCCTTGCATCCCTGGGATAAATCCCACTTGATCATGGTGTATGATCCTTTTAATGTGTTGTTGGATTCTGTTTGCTAGTATTTTGTTAAGGATTTTTGCATCTATATTCATCACTGATATTGGTCTGTAATTTTCTTTTTTTGTTGTATCTTTTTCGGGTTTTGGTATCAGGGCAATTGTGGCCTCATAGAATGAGTTTGGGAGTGTTCCTTCCTCTGCAAGTTTTTGGAAGAGTTTGAGAAGGATGGATGTTAGCTCTTCTCTAAATATTTGATTGAATTCACCTGTGAAGCCATCTGGTCCTGGACTTTTGTTTGTTGGAAGATTTTTACTCACACTTTCAGTTTCATTACTTGTGATTGGTCTGTTCATATTTTCTATTTCTTCCTGATTCAGTATTGGAAGGTTATACCTTTCTAAGAATTTGTCCATTTCTTCCAGGTTATCCATTTATTGGCATAGAGTTGCCTGTAGCAGTCTCTTAGGATGCTTTGTATTTCTGCGTTGTCTGTTGTAACTTCTCCTTTTTCATTTCTGATTTTATTGATTTGAGTCCTCTCCCTCTTTTTCTTGATGAGTCTGGCTAATGGCTTATCAATTTTGTTTATCTTCTCTAAGAACCAGCTTTTAGTTTTATTGATTTTTGCTATTGTTTTCTTTGCTTCTATTTCATTTATTTCTGCTCTGATATTTATGATTTCTTTCCTTCTGCTAACTTTGGGTTTTGTTTGTTCTTCTTTCTCTAGTTTCTTTAGGTGTAAGGTTAGATTGTTTATTTGATATCTTTCTTGTTTCTTGAGGTAGGCTTGTATAGATATAAATTTCCTGTTAGAACTGCTTTTGCTGCATCCCATAGGTTTTGGATCATTGTGTTTTCGTTGTCATTTGTCTCTAGGTATTTTTTGATTTCCTCTTTGATCTCTTCAGTGATCTCTTGGTTATTTAGTAACGTATTGTTTAGCCTCCATGTGTTTGTGTTTTTTATATTTTTTTCCCATCTAATTGATTTCTAATGTCATAGCATTGTGGTCAGAAAAGATGCTGGATATGATTTCAATTTTCTTAAATTTACTGAGGCTTGATTTGTGACCCAAGATGTGAACTATCCTGGAGAATATTCTGTGCATACTTGAGAAGAAAGTGTAATCTGCTATTTTTGGATGGGTTTTCCTATAAATATCAATTAAATCTATCTCGTCTACTGTGTCATTTTAAGCTTGTGTTTCCTTATTAAATTTCTGCTTGGATAAGATGTCCATTGGTGTAAGTGAGGTGTTAAAGTCTGCCACTATTATTGTGTTATTGTCAATTTCCTCTTTTATAGCTGTTAGCAATTGCCTTATGTATTGAGTTGCTCCTCTGTTGGGTGCATATATATTTATAATTGTTATATCTTCTTCTTGGATTTATCCCTTGATCATTATGTAGTGTCCTTCCTTGTCTCTAGTAACATTCTTTATTTTAAAGTCTATTTTATCTGATATGAGTTTTGCTACTCAAGCTTTCTTTTGATTTCCATTTGCATGGAATATCTTTTTCCATCCCCTCACTTTCAGTCTGTATGTGTCCCTAGGTCTGAAGTGGGTCTGCTGTAGACAGCATATATATAGGTCTTATTTTTGTATCCATTCAGCAAGCCTGTGTCTTTTGGTTGGAACATTTAATCCTTTCACATTTAAGGTAATTATCGATATGTATGTTCCTATGACCATTTTCTTAATTGTTTTGGGTTTGTTTTTGTAGGTCCTTTTCTTCTCTTGTGTTTCCTACTTGGAGAAGTTCCTTTAGCATTTGTTGTATAGCTGTTTTGGTGGTGCTGAATTCTCTTAGCTTTTGCTTGTTTGTAAAGCTTTTGATTTCTCCATCGAATCTGAATGAGATCCTTGCCGGGTAGAGTAATCTTGTTTGTAGGTTCTTCCCTTTCATTACTTTAAGTGTATCATGCCATTCCCTTCTGGTTTGTATAGTTTCTGCTGAGAAATCAGCTGTTAACCTTATGGGAGTTCCCTTGTATGTTATTTGTCGTTTTTCCCTTGCTGCTTTCAACAATTTTTCTTTGTCTTTAATTTTTGCCAATTTGATTACTATGTGTCTTGATGTATTTCTCCTTGGGTTTATCCTGTATGGGACTCTCTGTGTTTCCTGGACTTGGGCAGCTCTTTCCTTTCCCATGTTAGGGAAGTTTTCGACTATAATCTCTTCAAATATTTTCTCGGGCTCTTTCTCTCTCTCTTCTCCTTCTGGGACCCCTCTAATGTGAATGTTGTTGCGTTTAATGTTGTCCCAGAGGTCTCTTAGGCTGTCTTCAACACTTTTCATTCTTTTTTCTTTATTCTGTTCTGCAGCAGTGAATTCCACCATTCTGTCTTCCAGGTCACTTATCTGTTCTTCTGCCTCAGTTATTCTGCTATTGATTCCTTCTAGTGTATTTTTCATTTCAGTTATTGTATTTTCATCTCTGTTTGTTTCTTCTTTAATTCTTCTAGGTCTTTGTTAAACATTTCTTACATCTTCTCTATCTTTGCCTCCGTTCTTTTTCCAAGGTCCTGGATCATCTTCACTATCATTATTCTGAATTCTTTTTCTGGAAGGTTTCCTATCTCCACTTCATTTAATTGTTTTTCTGGGGTTTTATCTTGTTCCTTTATCTGATACATAGCTCTCTGCCTTTTCATGTTGTCTATCTTTCTATGAATGTGGTTTTTGTTCCACAGGCTGCAGAATTGTAGTTCTTCTTGCTTCTGCTTTCTACTCTCTGGTGAATCTTTTTTTTTTTTTTTAATTGGGTTATGTTGCTTTACAATTTTGTGTTAGTTTCTGCTGCACAGCAAAGTGAATCAGCTATATGTATACATACATCTGCTCTTTTTTGTATTTCCTTCCCATTTAGGTCACCATAAAGCACTGAGTTGAGTTCCCTGTGCTATACAGCAGGTTCTGGTTAGTTATCTATTTTATACACAGTAGTGTGTATATGTCAATCCCAGTCTCCCAGTTCATCCCACCCCCTCTTTTCTGCCTTGATGTCTATACGTTTATTCTCTACATCTGTGTCTCTGTTTCTGCTTTGCAAATAGAATGCTTTGCATCCATACCATTGTTCTAGATTCTACATGTATGCATTAATACACGATATTTGTTTTTCTATTTCTGACTTACTTCACTCTGTATGACAGTCTCTAGGTCCATCCATGTCTCTACAAATGACCCAATTTCATCCCTTTTAATGACTAAGTAATATTCCATTGTGTATATGTACTACATCTTTATCCATGCATCTGTCAATGGACATTTAGGTTGCTTCCATGTCCTTACTATTATCATCATATGTATATATCTTATTTTTTATTCATTAGTTAATTGATATTTGGATTGTTTTCATTTTTATTAGCATTAATAATGCTGCTATAAATATTTATGTTCAAGTTATTAAGTAAAAGTATGTTTCTATCAATTTGAGGTATACATCTAGAAATGGAATTGCTTGGTCTTATGTTTAACATTTTGAAGAATGGCTAAAATGTTTTCCAAAGCAACTATACCATCTTACAGTCACATCAGCAAAGTATAAGGGTTCCATTTTCTCTATTTCCTGCCAATATTCGTTGTATTTTTCTTTTTTATTCCTCCTAGTTCATGTGAAGTGGTATCTCATTGTTGTTTTGATTTGCATTTCCCTAATGACTAATGATTTTGAGCATCATTTCATGTGCTTACTGGCCATTCATATATCTTCCTTGAATAAATGTCTAATGTCCTTTGCTAAATTTTAAATTGGGTTATATTTCTTTTTCTTGTTGAGTTGTATGTGTGTATGTTAAGTTTAACTGACAACATTATGACATGAAACAGACATTATAAATGATTTTACAATTTTTTCAGAAAGTATTAATTAAATTTGTGTCAGCATGCTCTCAAATATAGTAAAGACACAGGTAAATTAGAAAGGAAAATGGCAGCATTTTAAATAAAGCAGTCAAATGACTAAGATATATAGTCTTTGGAAGTATTTGTATTTTTAATGTTAAATTTCTTATTAAATATGTTTTTATGAATATGGCAATGTTAAATAGAAAGTTGGTGTCTCATATAATCCTATAATCAATAATTTATAAAATCAATATCTTGATTAATTTCAGGATAAAAACAGTTATTCTATTTCTAGGATGCATAGGAGCAAAGATAACTTATTTATTTATTTATTCACTCATTAATATATGTTCCACCTAATATATGCTAGATACCAAGAAGTATCTGTGGATACAACATTGAACAAAACAGACAAAAATCCTTGTGTGGGAGACAGACAATAAATAAAATAAATAAGGGATGGAACAATCCATGTGGATATCTAGGGTAGAGGGAATGCAAATACCAGGGTACCAATATGGTGACAGTCCTGTTTGAAGCATAGTAAAAAAGGGCACTCTACCTAAAGTGGAGTGAATGAGAAAGAAAGTCATTAGGTGAGATCTGAGAGGTGAAAGGGTGCTCAGTTATATTGAAGTTTGTGGATAAGGTTTTTTATTCCATATGAGAGGTAAAGTCCTTGAAGGGTTTTGAGAGGACTCATAATATGGTAATATTTATCTTTTAAAGTGTTATTCTGCATATCGTTTTGAAAGTAGACAATGCTAGGGAATCAAGTTTAAAGTAAAAACTGAAAATAATGCCATTATCATGACTTGAATTATAAATGGAATAGCTATAGTAGAAGGATACAGTAAAGTCATTTATGAAAAATAAATAGTGCAGCCCCAAAACTAAAAGAATAATTATAAATAGTATTAATTTTCTCAGATAAAATTGAAAAATCAGTTACATTATATTATTTTGTAAATTATTATTTAAAATAACCTAGATATAAGCAGGCTTACTGAATTAGGATATCTGGGGTAGGCTTTGGATCTAAGCACATGTTTTTAGAAAATGCTCCACAGGTGTTTCTGATATACGATACTTATTCAGAACTGTATCCACAAATTTATAACAAGAATTAGTTATTCAACAACAAAAAATTCCATGTAATAGCACTTTCATGACAGCAACATTTTAGAAAATCACACAAAACATTTTGATAACAATCTTTGAAAAATTCTTTGCTGAATTCAAGTTGTTATGAATCTGTATCCCCCAGTCCACTGGCCTAATTTATGCCACAATGAAAATGGAAAGACAATTACTTTAGTATGATTTGCACCATGTGATTTCATGTTGGAGCCTAGTGATCAACAATATAATTGTGAAATGTTCACAAACCATCTGCTACATAATCTGTTTCAGAATTTTGCCAAAGACACATGTCAAGCGTTTTGGCTAACTGATATGTAGTTTTAGAATCCCCTTATTTCCCATTTTGGAAAATTGCAATAATGTTTGTCCTCATTCTTTTGGCACGTCCTCTCTTTGCTGTGGTTTCTCTCATTGACTATTGTTCTGAAAGTACACGTGCAAGAGTCTTCTGTACTTCTGATTTGTAGGCACAAATTCTCTTGTAAATATTACATTATTTTCACGTATTTCCCTCCCACTCCTGCATCAATATTTTTGATTAGGTTTTAAATATACTTTACCATTGCTTACAATTTGATTACAATTTTTCTGGAATATGATGAAAGAAATTAGAGAGAAGCAGGAGCATGCCCTTTGTCAGCAATTTATACTTCATTATTTGTTTACTCGGTGATGTCTATTTGCTTACTCTAAAATTTTTTCTATTTTTAAATTTATTTTTGCCTTATTAACACCAGCCATTTGCTTCCATGACTAGTTTAGAAATGTCCAATTAATATTTTAATCTTTCTAATTTTTCTCAAGTTATTTAAATTATGATCTCATAGAATTTGAATGCTGATGGTGGATTTTCAGATAACAACCCTCACAGGAGTACAATCATCAACGAAAACAACAATTTGTTTATTGATGGTTGTTAGATTCCAGGTATATATTTAGCATTATCTCCTCTAATATTTAGGAGATTGGAACTACTTCAATATGTTATGTAAACGTCCCAGAGATGTGCAGTTATAAGATATAGAGACGATTTCTCATTTCTTGTTTTTCTTTTTTGTTGGGTTTGTTTGGTTTTTTTAATTGATACTTAATTTTTTAGCTCAGTTTTAGGTTCAGAGGAAAATTGAGAAGAAAGTACAGAGAATTCCCATAAGCTCCTCTCCTCTTTCCCCAGTCTCCCCTATTATTAACATCTTGCATTTGTGTAGTACATTTATTACAATCAATGAACCAATATTGAATCAATATCATTAAATAAGTTCATAGTTTGCATTAAGGTTTACTTTTCATGGTGAAAATTTTATGGTTTTTGAAAAATGTATAGTGACATATATCCACCATTACAGTATCATATAGAATAGTTTCACTGCCCTAAAAAATACCCTGTGCTCCACCTACCTATCCATCCTTCTCTCCTCTTGGGCCTCTGGCCACCATTTATCTTTTTACTATCTCCATAGTTTTGTTTTTTTCAGAATGTCATATAATGGGAATCACACAGTACGTAGCATTTTCAAATTGCCTTGTTTCACTTAGCAATGGGCATTTAAGTTTCCTCCATGTACTTTCATGGCTTGATAGCTCATTTCTTTTTAGTGCTGAATAATATACCAATGTATAAAGGTACCACAGTTGGTTTATCCATTCATCCATTGAAGGACATCTTGGTTGCTTCCAAGTTTTGACAGTTATGAGTAAAGCTGCTATAAACATTCATAATGTGCAGGTTTTTGTGTAGATGTGAGTTTTCTACTCTTTCGGGTAAATAACAAGGAGCTTATTTGTTGGATTGTATGGTAAGAGTATGTTAACTTTGTAAGAAACTGCCAGACTGTCTTCCAAAGTGTCTGTATCATTTTTCATTCCCATCAGGAATGAATGAGAGTTCCAGTGGTTCCATATCCTTGTCACTATTTGGTGTTTTCTGTGTTTGAGATTTTGGCCATTCTAAAAGATGTGTAGTGGTATCTCATTGTTGTTTTGATTTTGAATCCTCTAATTACGTACGATGTTGAGCAGATTTTCATACGTTAATTTGCCATTTGTATATCTTCCTTGATGAGGTGTCTGTTCATATCTTTTGCCCATATTTTAATTGATTTGTATGTTTTCTTATTAATGAGTTCTAAAGGTTCTTTTTATTGGCTATTCTGGGTACTAGGTACTCTTTTACACACCTTACATATACTATCTCAGTTACTTGGAGTCTTAGTATTTTTTATTAACATTTACCAATTTGAATTTAGACTTGTATTAATAAGTAGAATATCTTTACTCTTAGCAAATTTTCCCGTCAATTATCGAAGATAATTTTTGTCACCTTTGCATGTGTGATTTCTCTCACGTTTAAGACTATTATAAAATCCTCTTTATATTAAAATCACTGGGAAGTCATGTCAAATGAAAATTTCAAATTAAGAAATACTTTCAAAGAAATATACTTGTCTAGTCATTTAAATTAGTACAACAAGTTATTACCAAGTGGCAAACATTGTCAAATAAACAAGTATTTTTGAACATCTTATAAATGCGGGACACTAGATTTTTTAAGTACAACTTTCTTTCAGAGAACTGAGGCTGTAGGGCATGAAGGAAAACAACTACCTTATAGGAATCATAGGTGTTTTTTCCTTTAAAAGTGGTTTCATGTTGGAAATTCTGGGAAGCATTTTTTCCTTCAGATTAAATCACCTCCATTTATTTTATTTTATTATTTTCCCACATTAACCTCAAACATACCTTTCTGCCTAAAGCCAACCAGAAATTTAATAAATTCTGCACTCATGGAGTATGAAAGAAATTTTCTCCAATATAGTATTTTCTGTGGAAGAAAATAGCCTATGAGAAAAGCAGTTGTTAACTCTAAAGATAGAGAAAAAAAATCTATAAATATATGTGTTTATTTATTTATTTTGAATCCTGGTTTCATTTCTTGACTATTTGTTGAAAACATGATCCAAGGCTTATATAATAAAATCAGTAGAAATGATACTGAGTAATTACCTAAACTTAGTTGTAAATTATACTTCTCATAACAGTTTTTATTTTCCCTGAAGCAACTTTCTTACACATAGCAAATAATATTTGCTAAAGTCAATAAGGAACAATTTTGTTTTATTAAATTGATTCATATAAATATTTTAGCTATGATTAAGTGTGTTAATTAAATGGTAAAGTAAAAAATGTACCAAAACTTTTGCCTAAATAAAATTGCTCTTTTTCCTCACCTTCTCCAGTTCTCATTAAAGGCAACATAAGATTAACATAAAGAAATTGGAGTATATTTGTCAAAATAGAGAGATAATGTTAGCTTTCTTAGTACAATATGAATATTCATTGGTAGACAGAGCTCTGATTTCCATCTTCCTTTTTTGCTTTAAGTGTCATTTCCATGCTGATAACCCTTAAATGTATTTCCTGACTTGGGACATATACTCTAAACTCCAGACTTGTACATTCCACTGCTATGAAATTTCTTGTTGGACGTCTCACTGGTATTTTAAACTGAAATTGCTTCTCTGTTTCCACTTGCCTACAGTCTCTTTCTACCCAGTTTCATTTCTGCTTTCCACTTCCTCATCACACTCTGAAATCAATCCATCAAGTTTTTTTTCCTATGCTCACAATATATCTTGAGTCTTTCCAATTATCAACCTCCAATTTTGCTTCCTAATAATTCATCACCAGAGAGTTCCCAGGTGACATTTTTCTTTATACTGAATATTGTGTCATCATGCCACTTAAAACCTTCTAATCGGCATCCTTGGCAACTGGAATTTACCATGGTTTATGGATTCTTCTAGGATCTGGCCCTGTAATCTTAATCGTCTACCAGTTGTCTTCTTGGTCAATGAATTATGTCCTAGTTCTTTTAAAAGTGCCATTCATTCCAAGCTCATTCTAGCATCAAGTCTTTTTTATGTGCCTCAATCATCAAAAGCAGTTGTATCCAGCCATATGCTTGGATAATATATACCGGGTACCTTGTAGATTGAGAAGACAGGATTTGCAAATGAGAACAAACTAAAAACAAGTGTTATAAAATTATACAAATGTTATAATATTCACCTAGTTTTACTTATAATGGACTATATTTGTTCCTTTGTGTACTATTCTTAGAAATCGAAAAAGTTGCTTTACATTTCTTAAACTTATGAAACTATATTTTGCCAAATCATTTGTAATAGTCACCTATTTTAATTATAAATTTTAGATTAAGATGTAATTTTGCTTATATCTCTTTTAACTCTTTTAGATTCTGAAAATAGTATGTACTTTCATTTTAAAACCATGATTATTAGCAGCAGTAGTAATAGTATTCTTCTATTATTAGTTTAAGAGACACTATTTATTTACTTACTGCATTATTTCTGATAACCATACTTTTGATGGGCATTTCTAACTATGCATTATGTAGAATCAATGCCACTTAGTGAATTAGTCTTCTTTTTCTCGTGCTTTTTGAATGTATATCCGTCTAATAACAATAAGTGGAGAAAATGATGATTAAATGCTTATCTGAGACATCTGAAATCATCATTATCTCTACCGTAATCTTTGAATAGGTAAATTTAACGCATTTAGATCATGATCATTATGTTATTATCATCCTTAATGTATTCTGAATATCGACTACAGGACAAGACTCTTCATGGCTGCCTGCTTTAAGGCGCTTTCCCATCATGCTTAAATGTAACCCTATGGAGTGATTATGTGTGAATAATTCAGAAAATTGCACCATGCCTGGGATTTCAAAGCCACACATTGAAATCCAATATGAGCTTCATAGTGTTGGAGTCAGTGTACTAGACCTACTTAGGGATACCCCTGAAAAACATAGCTACAGCGAGGAGTTCACATTTCTTGCTTATACTTTCAGTGCCAGGCAAATAGAAAACAAAACTAGAAACTTAAATATCATACATGGATGATGTCCCCAAGATATTCAGCAGAAACAAAATTAAATTCAGAATAACATACAAGCATATAGAAGTGTAAATATATCACTGGCACCAAATTAACAAGCATATACTTAGAAAACTGTGTATATATAATATACATATGTGCTTATATATGTGTAAACGTGTGTGTGTGTATATAGATACATATATGTATAATACATATGTGTCCACATGAATATGCATATATTGCATATTCATATGGACACATGCATATTAAATTATTTTTGTTGATTGATGTGTCATGGATATAATGTGCCATAATAGAATGAAATATCAATGTCTAAGGAATTGGTTGTTTGAAGATATTTATTAATTATTATCTTATGTGACATATTTGTATCCTTTCCCTTCTCTAGTAGTATTTCTTTTAAAAAAATTTCCCCAAGTTTGAAAAACTTTATTTGTGAAAGGAGCTCAGGATTGTGTTCCTTAATATTGTAACTGTGAGGAATGATTCACTTCATCGTACAGTTGGGCTGAATATGCATAAATGCTGATCAAGGGTCAAGTTCACAAAAGTTCCAACTAGAAAAGTGTTTCAGTCAGAATTTGGTGTGTTTGAAATTATTACATTGTATTGGGAGAGGCAATCCAACATGGACCCTTCTTTGTAAATGAAGGGATAATTTGACCTAATCTTTCTTATCTGACAGGCGAGAAACTACAACCCATGAGCTTACCCAGGTCCCCCTCTGATTATGGAGGAGTATTCTGGCCTCCACACTTGATGCTTTTGCCCTAAAATAACAGAGTTAAATGCAGGTGTACCTCGGAGATATCACGGGTTTGGTTCTAGACCACCTCAATAAAGTGAATATCATAATAGAGTAAGTCAAACAAATTTTTGGTTTCCCAATGCATATAAAAGTTATCTTTGCACTATACTGTAGTCTAGTAAGTGCGCAATAGCATTATGTCTAAAAAAACAATGTACAAACCCTAATTTAAAAATACTTTATTGCTAAAAATTGCTAATGATCATCTGAGCTTTCAGTGAGTCATAACCTTTTGGCTGATAGAGGGTCTTGCCTCTATGTTGATGGCTGCTGACCGATCAGGGTTGTGGTTCCTAAAGGTTGGGATGGCTGTGGTAATTTCTTAAAATAAGAGTACAGTGAAGTTTGCCACATTGATTGACTCTTCCTTTCATGAAAAATTTCTCTGCGGCATGCAATGCTATTTGATAGCATTTTACCTACACTAGAACCTCTTTCAAAACTGGAGTCAGGGGCTTCCCTGGTGGTGCAGTGGTTGAGAGTCCGCCTGCCAATGCAGGGGACGCGGGTTCGAGCCCTGGTCTGGGAGGATCCCACATGCCCCGGAGCGGCTGGGCCCGTGGGCCACAACTGCTGGGCCTGCGCGGCTGGAGCCTGTGCTCTGCAGCAAGAGAGGCCGCGATAGTGAGAGGCCCATGCACCGCGATGAGGGGTGGCCTCTGCTTGCCACTAGAGAAAGCCCTTGCACAGAAACTAAGACCCAACACAGCCAAAAATAAATAAAAAAAAAAAAAAAAAAAAAAAAACTGGAGTCAGTCCTCTCAAACCCTGCCTCTGCTTTATCAACAAAATGGTGTAATATTCTAAATCCTCTGTTGTCACTTCAACAATCTTCATGGCATCTACACCAGGAGTAGATTCCATCTCAAGAATCTTCTTTCTTTGCTCCTCTGTTCAAGTTTTATCATCAGCTTACAGCAATTCAGTCATATCTTCAGGCTCCACTTCTAATTCTAGTTCTCTTGCTATTTCCAGTACACCTGCAGTTGCTTCCTCTGCTGAAGTTTTGAACCCCTCAAAATCATCCATGAGGGTTGGAATCAACTAACTCTTGTTAATGTTAACAATTTGTCCTCTTCCCATTAATCATGAATGTTCTTAATGGCATCTAGAATGGTGAATTATTTCCAGACGTTTTTCAATTTACTTTGCTCAGATCCATCAGGGGAATCCCTATCTATAGTAGCTATAGCATTACGAAATGTATTTCTTAAAAAAAAAAGACTTTATTTTATTCATAACTAGATTAAACTCAATCTGAAATTTGTCTTAATATGTATCAACATTAATTAATTTGGGTAGCATCAGGCAATCTGGAAGATGTATTATATTAAATACATTAAATTTAATTATTACATTAAAAAAATATGATACCCATAAACGCCAATTCCAGTTATAACATCTTCTTACACAAATATTAAAAATTATTGTTGGGGCTTGGGAAATCTATTTTAAAAAGCTTAATTTAAGCATAAAGTTTAAAAAAGGTATATGGTAGTTACAGAGTAATATCTATAAGCAACAACAATAACAATGACAACAAAAATCTATATGATTTTTAGCCTTAGACTTGGGGGTCTCAGTAATGATTCTGAAGGACAAAATGATTAAAAAGTAGTAGAGGGTTTTAATTTAGTGACAAGCCTCAATGGAATAATCATTCAGAGGAGCAAGATTTGAAACTGGACCAATTGTAAAATATCTTATGGAGTGACTAAAACCTTTCCAATTAGTACTTAGCAACATTCTGAATTACAGTAAGAATCAAGAGACTTCATAAGCATTGAGAAGTTGGATATACATTAACTTACGTGAACCTTGTATTTCAGAGATAAAGGGAATATGTCTATAGTTGCTGCTCCATAAATAGCTATTTTCTTCCTCTAATTCTTGAGAAAACTATGATTCTGTCAGAGGAAATAATGCATATTCTACTTACTTTGATATCATGGATAAGTAAGTAAAGAAAATACTGCAAACAGTCATAAACTGACACTGAAATAAACAAATGTGACACTGACTAAATAATGACTGAGAAAATGTTTTTCTTCTGTTGTTTTAGATAAAAGCAAATTTTCCAGGAAAAAGCATGTAAAGAACAGTTACACTCTAATTTTTAATGTAACTCCAGCTGCCAGAGAATAGATACATACTAATTCCCAATTAATGTATGAGTTAACTGCTAAAGAATGCAAGCATATTTTCAGCTTTATAAAAGTATTGAATATGCTCATCAATAAAATGAAAAGTGTTAGTCTACCATTACAATTATAGATATGGAAAAAGCATTAAAAAATCTTTTAAAAATGTGTTAAAAATTTTTATTATTATATCATTATAATATATAATTATTATGAAATAATAAATCATTTTTATGTCATCATGTTGTGTCACAACTGTAGAATTAGGAAATCAACACTACTGGGAACTTAGTGAAGGGTGAAAACTAATATTTACAGTATGATTATCTTATATTCATGCATCTTATAAATTCATAAAACCCTAGGATTATTAATGTATAATATTCACATTTCACCTCAAAAAATTGAGGCTTACATAGAAGTTCAGTAACTTGTCACCTAAACATGAGTACTTTTGTTTGAGTAAAGCCACGTGTGCCTGATTCTCAGGATATTTTTCCCTTTTTCTCTGGAAATGTTCACACTGGTTAGTTGATCTGGTTGTCCCATACAGAGTATGTACTTTAATGTATTTTCTCCAGATCAACTGCTTAGAAAACATTTAGACAATTTATTACTAGTGTTGAATTTAGGTGGAAATATTATGAATACCACATAAACTATGCTAACATTTCCTTTATTCTTACATAAAGTCAGAAATATGTGAACGAATCAAGAGTGATAATAGCATAACAGAAAAGATTGTCAGAAATAAGTCACATTCACAGAGTTATTAAAAGACTGGATGACAACACCATAAATCCAGGAAGAGTGAATTATCTTCATATTCTCTCAATAACAGGATGCATTGCCTGATTTGGATCTCAGGACCATATAGAATTGTTACTGAGTCCAAGATTCTACTGTTCACCACAGAACAGGCCAATAAACTGAGAGACGAGTTATTGGGAAAAGGAATAGTGACTTTATTCAGAAAGCCAGCAGACTGAGAAGATAGTGGACTAGTGTCCCAAAGAACTATACTTCCTGGGTTTGGATGCTAGTTTATTTTATAGAATAAAGAGGGGGAGGTGTGGAGACACAGTAAAAAAGGCAATAAATTGTTGCAAATATTCCAGCCAGACTCTGGAGGGGATGTGTTAATTTCTTCTTTCCTGTAGCCACTCACAAGTGGGCCTGGTCAGTTGTTTCCTGTGAGCTAAACAAAGCTTAACACTCAGGCATGGGAGGAAAGGTTCCCAGATACAAGCCATTATGTATACCTTAAGCTATAGCCAACATCCCTTTAGTGATGAATTTATAGCAAAAGCAATACAATACAAAGGTTAATGTAAAAGAAACAAATCCAGTTTGGAGTCAGAATTGTTCTTCCTTGTTACAGAGTCTTAGTCTGTTTAAAGTGGTCGTCTGTTGCCAAGTGACTCCAGGTATCTTCAAGCAATTAGAAAATATTTCTTTATATTTTCTTTCCATTTCAATACTGGAATACACACAAATACACACACACACACACACACACACACACACACAGAGGAAATATTGATAGAGCATATCTCATATCCTCCTAGTTGTCTGAGAAAAATCAGTTAGCACTAAATCATGCTTAAAGAATTGGAAGAACTCCAAAATAAAAACATTCACAAAAATCAGAATGATAAAAATGCACATGCTAGTAAAGGAAGTTGTAAATTAGTTAACTTTCAGCTAGAATAATTGTTAATGGTGTCACTTTTACTCATTAAATAAAATGGAGGAAAATTTTTTTCAAATAATTTGTCTAAA
The DNA here is from genome assembly GCF_009873245.2 of Balaenoptera musculus. Taxonomy (NCBI): domain Eukaryota; kingdom Metazoa; phylum Chordata; class Mammalia; order Artiodactyla; family Balaenopteridae; genus Balaenoptera; species Balaenoptera musculus. The sequence continues at coordinate 111,612,951 of NC_045788.1, forward strand.
TTGGGAAAAAATAATTTCTAGGGATAATCACTCAGATAAGAGCTTCTAAATTTATTGCAAACTTTAGCAATGAATATGTGTTTGTTTTTCATAAGTCTTGTATTTTCTGGAAAGTTGGATTCCCCCCAAGAATAATTTGTATCAACAATTATAATCAAGATTATCTCAATTTAACTATTAAGTGATATGGATCTGTAAGGGGAGCTCATTTTATGATTTTTCAAATAGTAAACGTAATTTAAATTCATCTTGCACCAGATTCAAAGTAAATCATGACTCCTAAGCATGACTCCTAAGCATGTCAAGAAATTTGTAAAAACGAACATAAACAAGAAATTAGAAGAAAAAAGTCAGCAACCATTAGTCTTGATTTAGTGATTTTGGAGGCTAAACAGTACACTACTAAACAACCAAGGGATCACTGAAGAAATCAAAGATGAAATAAAAAAATACATAGACACAAATGACAATGAAAACATGACAACTGAAAACCTGTGGGATACAGCAAAAGCAGTTCTAAGAGGAAAGTTTATAGCAATAAATTCCTACCTCAGGAAAAAAGAAAAATCTCAAATAAACAACCTAACCTTACCCTAAAGTAATTAGAGAAAGAAAAACAAAACAAAACAAAACAAAACAAAAAACAAACAAACAAAAAACCAAAGTTAGCAGAAGGAAAGAAATCATAAAGATCAGATCAAAAATAAATGAAAAAGAAATGAAGGAAACAATAGCAAAGATCAATAAAACTAAAAGCTGGTTCTTTGAGAAGATAAACAAAATTGATAAACCATTAGCCATACTCATCAGGAAAAGAAGAAGACTCAAATCAACAAAATTAGAAATGAAAAAGAAGTAACAATTGACACCACAGAACTACAAAAGATCATGAGAGACTACTACAAGCAACTATATGCCAATAAAATGGGCAACCTGGAAGAAATGGATAAATTCTTAGAAAAGTACAACTTTCCAAGACTGAACCAGGAAGAAATAGAAAACATGAACAGACCAAACACAAGCACTGAAATTGAAACTGTGATTAAAAATCTTCCAACAACAGGGCTTCCCTGGTGGCTCAGAGGTTGAGTGTCCACCTGCCAAAGCAGGGGACATGGGTTCGAGCCCTGGTTCACGAGGATCCCACATGCCATGGAACAGCTGGACCTGTGCACTACAACAAATGAGCCTGCGCTCTGGATCCTGTGAGTCACAGCTGCTGGGCCTGCATGCCACAACTACTGAAGTCCATGAGCCTGGAGACCATGCTCCACAGCGGGAGAGGTCACCTCAATGAGAAGCCCACCCACCACAATGAGAAGAAGACCCCACTCGCTGCAACTAGAGAAAGCCTGTGCACATTAACAAACACCCAACACAGCCAAAAATAAAATAATAAATTTATTTAAAAAAAAATAGCTTCCAACAAACAAAAGCCCAGGGCCACATGGCTTCACAGGTGAATTCTATCAAACATTTAGAGAAGAGCTAACACCTATCCTTCTCAAACTCTTCCAAAATATAGCAGACGGAGGAACACTCCCAAACTCATTCTACGAAGCCACCATCACCCTGATACAACAACCAGACAAAGATGTCAGAAAAAAAGAAAACTACAGGCAAATATGACTGATGAACATACATGCAAAAATCCTCAACAAAATACTAGCAAACAGAATCCAACAGCACATTAAAAGGATCATACACCATGATCAAGTGGGGTTTATCCCAGGAATGCAAGGATTCTTCAATATATGCAAATCAATCAACGTGATACACCATATTAACAAACTGAAGGATAAAAACCATATGATCATCTCAATAGACACAGAAAAAGCTTTCGACAAAATTCAAAACCCATTTATGATAAAAACTCTCCAGAAAGTAGGCATAGAGGGAACCTTCCTCAACATAATAAAGGCCATATATGAGAAACCCACAGCCAATATCATTCTCAATGGAGAAAAACTGAAAGCATTTTCTCTAAGATCAGGAACAAGACAAGGGTACCCACTGTCACCACTATTATTCAACATAGTTTTGGAAGTTTTAGCCATGGCAATCAGAGAAGAAAGAGAAATAAAAGGAATCCAAATTGGAAAGGAAGAAGTAAAACCTTCACTGTTTGCAGATGACATAGAAAATCCTAAAGATGCCACCAGAAAACTACTAGAGCTAATCAATGAATTTGGTAAAGTAGCAGGATACAAAATTAATGCACAGAAATATCTTGCATTCCTATACACTAATGATGAAATATCTGAAAGAGAAATTAAGGAAACACTCCCATTTACCATTGCAACAAAAAGAATAAAATACCTAGGAATAAACCTATCTAAGGAGGCAAAAGAACTGTATGCAGAAAACTATAAGACACAGATGAAAGAAACTAAAGATGATACAAACAGATGGAGAGATATACCATGTTCTTGGATAGGAGGAATCAACATTGTGAAAATGACTATACTACCCAAAGCAATCTACAGATTCAATGCAATCCCTATCAAATTACCAATGGCATTTTTCACAGAACTAGAACAAAAAATTTTACAATTTCTATGGAAACACAAAAGACCCTGAATAGCCAAAGCAATCTTGAGAAAGAAAAACAGAGCTGGAGGAATCAGGCCCCCTGACTTCAGACTATACTACAAAGCTACAGTAATCAAGACAATATGGTACTGGCACAAAAACAGAAATATAGATCAATGGAACAGGATAGAAAGCCCCAAGGTTAACCCACACACATATGATCACCTTATCTTTCACAAAGGAGGCAAAAATATGCAATGGAGAAAAGACAGCCTCTTCAATAAGTTGTGCTGGGAAAACTGGACAGCTACATGTAAAAGAATGAAATTAGAACACTCCCTAACACCATATACAAAAATAAACTCAAAATGGATTAAAGACCTAAATGTAAGGCCAGACACTAAAAAATTCTTAGAGGAAAACATAGGCAGAACACAGTATGACATAAATCATAGCAAGGTCCTTTTTGACCCACCTCCTAGAGAAATGGAAATTAAAACAAAAATAAGCAAATGGGACATCATGAAGCTTAAAAACTTTTGCACAGCAAAGGAAACCATAAAGAAGACAAAAAGACAACCCTCAGAATGGGAGAAAATATTTTACAAATGAAGCAACTGACAAAGGATTATTCTCCAAAATATTCAAGCAGCTCATGCAACTCAATATCAAAAAACAAACACCCAATCCAAAGATGGACAGAAGACCTAAATAGACATTTCTCCAAAGAAGACATAGAGATTGCTAACAAACACATGAAAAGGTGTTCAACATCACTAATCATTAGAGAAATATAAATCAAAACCACAATGATGTATCACTTCACACCAGTCAGAATGGCCATCATCAAAATATCTAGAAACAACAAATGCTGGAGAGGGTATGGAGAAAAGGGAACCCTCCTGCACTGTTGGTGGGAATGTAAATTGATATAGCCACTATGGAGAACAGTATGGAGGTTCCTTAAAAAACTAAAAATGAACTATCATATGACCCAGCAATCCCACTACTGGGCATATACCCTGGGAAAACCATAATTCAAAAAGACATATGTACTGCAATGTTCATTGCAGCACTATTTACAACAGCCAGGACATGGAAGCAACCTAAATGTCCAACCACAAATGAATGGATAAAGAAGATGTGGCACATACCTACAATGGAATATTACTCATCCATAGAAAGAAACTAAATTGAGTTATTTGTAGTGAGGTGGATGGACCTAGAGACTGTCATACAGAGTGAAGTAAGTCAGAAAGAGAAAAACAAATACTGTCTGCTAACGCACATATATGGAATCTAAAAAAAAATGGTACTGATGAACCTGGGCAGGAATAAAGATGCAGACGTAGAGAACGAACTTGAAGACCCAGCGGGGGAAGGCAAAGCCTAGGTGAAATGCGAGAGTAGCATTGATATATATACCCTACAAAATGTAAAATGGATGGCTAGTGAGAAGCTGCTGCATAGCACAGGGACATCATCTCGGTGCTTTGTGACGACCGGGAGGGGTTTGATAGGGAGGGTGGGAGAGATGCTCAAGAGGGAGGGGATATGAGGATATATGTATACATATAGCTGATTCACTTTGTTGTACAGCAGAAACTAACACAACATTGTAAAACAATTATACTCCAATAAAGATATAATATTAAAAGAAAGTCATAATTCAGCAATTAGGAAAAAAAAACAGATGGAGAAATTTAAATGGAATAAGGTACAATTTAGAATTTATAAAGTCAGTTATAAAATCTGATACAAATTAAAGCAATTATTTTAATCCAAAGATGATATAATGTCCACATCTCTCAGGTTTCCTAGGATATCACCCTTCCTGGCACCCCTCATCCCTTGTCTGGCTCCTGATAAATCATACCTTGTGTAAGATGATAAACAAGAAAATCAAGAAAATCTATCTGCCTGCACCACTTCTTTGGGGAAGTTAAACCCATGAATTTCCCTTTGCAATTTTTGAAAATTGATATTTTTTTTTGGAATTGGGAATTCTAATCCTATTAAAATCTCTAATGCCTGTACATTGTTGATATGATATAAAACACATTTAGCAATTACCCTTAAAGACCAAAGAGACTTACCATGTAAATTTCATGAACTATATTTTTCTATCTACAAATTTTCATGCATATTTTCTGATTACAGTAGGGTGGTTTTTTTGTTTGTTTTACTTTTCATTGTTTGTGTTATCATCTCATCACATCTTATTGGATCCAAGTTCTCTATCGATGTATTATTACTAGATCATCCTCACTCTGTTGCCCTAGCTCCCAAGGAAGTTTTGAGCTCAGATCTTCCAAGCAGATTTAATAACCTCGTGCAAGCCTTCCTTGAAAGTTTATCATAAATCTTGCTTGTGGCAATTATTTCCTCTAGCATTTACCATCCCCCTCCCCCAACACACACCATCACCTTTCTCTAATTTATGTTTCTTTTTTGAATTTACTTTGTTTTGTTTTGTTTGCCCACTGATTTTCAATCCCCTGTTCTATTCTATACCCTCGAGCCTCAATATACTTTATTTCCCTGCTGTCTATTCCTCTATGAATTGGAAGTAGTCCAGTATGACAGTGTGTATAAAAATACACATACACACTAACACAAGATATATAAACCTGCAAGTTGTATATATGTATATATATATATACACATATATTTGTCTACATTTTGTACACACATAGATACACAGTTATAAATGGAGATCCACAAAGGACTTTCACATGTCCCAAGTGGCAGAAGTAAAGAGCAATATGACAGCCCAAGTTGCTATGAAAAAGTAGTTTATTTTCTAGAGTAGTCCCAATATTGATTTAGAAATTGCTTCTGAATTATCTCAGATAAAAGCCTACTAATTGAGAAGAGCTATTCATAGTGATGGATATAGTAAAAACAAGCTAACAATTCTCATAAAGCCTCAGAATAGCTAAATTTTGGCCTTGAATCAAAATAAAAATGAATTAAAATGGCACAAAGATGGACTTGAGATGTAAAAACACAAAAATATGCTAATATATATTTGCTAAATTAAATTTAATCTTCACCTGAACTGAATTAAATAAAAACAAAATTAAAAATTTTTCACAGTATATAGAAATTTGGCTTCTATTTAGTAGATAAATTATATAAATGATTTTAATTGCTTATTATCTGTTATTATCTCTGATTAAAATATTACATTTTGACAAAACCATGTACATTTTTATTAACCACCTCTGCTTTTAGACCTTTTAATAACCTACCACTTTTTATTCTGGCAACAACAAACAATGCCACACTCACTTGCATTACTGGGGCATTTGAGGAATCTCATAAGATTTTTTGAAATCTCAAAAGTTTGATAAGAACATTACACACTTTCAAAAATTGTTTGTAAAACCTTTATCTGAAATATAATCAAAATATGATAATTTCAGTGTTTACTAAGACACTTACTGAGCCAAGTCAATGAACAAATAAAGAGGTAGGGTTTAGAAGCCTCATTAATCCCCCCATATTAAAATGAGTAGCTAGTTATTTGGTTATATTAACAATTTTTTGAGACAGTGAATTGCAGTTGAAAGATTGAGATTATGCTGACTTTTTAGAAATATAAAGCAATGTTCGTAGTTTTTATATGTTTCAGTCTTCTTTTATAAATTTAATTAATTAATTAATTTTTGGCTGTGTCGGGTCTTCATTGCTGCGTGCGGGCTTTCTCTAGTTGCGGCGAGCGGGGGCTACTCTTCATTGCAGTGCGTGGGCTTCTCATTGCAGTGGCTTCTCTTTTTGCGGAGTGCAGGCTCTAGCCGCACAGGCTTCAGTAGTTGTGGCACGTGGGCTCAGTAGTTGCGGCGCACGGGCTCTAGAGTGCAGGCTCAGTAGTTGTGATCCACAGGCTTAGTTGCTCTGCAGCATGTGGGATCTTCCCAGACCAGGGATCGAACCCGTGTCCCCTGCATTGTCAGGTGGATTCTTAACCACTGCGTCACCAGGGAAGTCCGATATATGTTTCAGTCTTAATGTGGATATAAACAGAGGAAGAATACTGGAAAATTAAAGATAGAACCAAACCTCAGATATTTTTTATAATGTGTATACAATACCACATAAGGGTTAAGGGCCTAGACTGGGGAGACCATTGCTTGTAGTCAATTCCGTCTTGCCTTCCTACAAGCTACAACTACAAAAACTCTCTGAGTTCATTTTCTTCATTTGTAAAATGAAAATGATAACGGTGATCCCTATAAAATATTAGGTGAGGATATATAAATCATTTATACTAATGAGTTAATCCATATAAAGTACTTGGAACAGGCCTTAAACCATAGTAGATGTTCCTAAGCTATGAGTTTTAGAATTGACACAATAACATACTTCAATTCTATCATCATGCAGATGAAGCTCAAAAGTCCAAAGAGTCTAAGATTTGACAAATATCAAAATACTGGTTTAAAAATAGACTTTGCTTTATGATTTCAACTCTAGCATACTTTGCACTCTACTATAAAACATATGATATGTATCCTTTTGGACAAGTTATACAAACACCCCCAAACACACAACCCTATATACTTATATGTCCAGTATATGTAAAATGTAAAAATGAATAATATACATACAAACAAAGATAAATATGTGTTAAATATATTAAAATATTGATATATTAAATATAAAATATGAGCTACATATAAATATAAATATTGGTTTACAAATAAACATATACATATATATAGTACATAATATATGAGTGGCTTATCCAAAGAATGACATGAAGGAATGACTTTCAGAAAACCATAATTTTATTTTTAAATTATCTCTTTAATTTTTGGAAAAAATATTTAAACTCTCCAGATTCAAGCATCATCTGAAATATGAGAGAATTAAAGTTGGTGAAATGTATGGTCACTTTCAATTTTGTCAAAACTAATGAATTTCTGAAAGTAGTATATATATATAAATGATATATATATTTGTGTATTTATATGCATATGTTTATATACACACATATATACAAACATATGTGTATGTTATGAATACATAACATTCTTATGAAATTCATAAGAATTTAATATTTAAAAAGACACACTATTGTATTGAAGAGTTTAGCATCTCTCCCTCAATAGATGCTATAGCAAGTAGACAAAATCAGTGAGGATACAGAGTACCCAGACAACTCTATTGACCAACATGACCTGATTGATATTAATAAAACTCTGCACCTAAACATTTGGAGTATTAATCAATATAAAAAAAATGTAGACTATATGCTAGGCCATAAAATACATCACAGTATATTTCAAAATGTTGAACAATAAAACGGAATACATTACAGGATAAGAGAACTATTATATATCTCTTTCAAAAATTTACCATACAGTCATATAGATTGCATTTGTGTATATAAATTTGAGTGGGAAATTAAAACAATAAATCAAAATATCATAAAATATTCATTGAAATACTGAACTATTCAATTTGAGTAGACAAATGGTTTTATTTTTTCCTTAGATAACTTTTTGTTTTATTTAGTTTCTATAAACCTAAACATACTGAAAATTTTGAAGAACAATAAACATACATTTAAATCATTTTAATCTAAGAAAAGTATTTAAATATTTTTAAAATAAACATATGATTTTATTAAATTTACCACTAAAATTAATAGCTTTGGAGAATATTTTTATTTTCAACTTAATGCTTAAAAATATATTTTATGATACCTGTTGGAACATATTTACCTTAGCTATAAATTATTACAATAATATTTAAACTGTATAGTAACTCTACTGCCTGTAGCTATGCTTCCAGCCCAGGGTAACTATTTTCTGGAACTGTCTTTCTTCCTAACAGTTAGTGTTAAGGAAATCATAGACTAAATATCCAGAAATTCTTAAAATTTGGAGGAAGATGGTCTTGTCACACTGGAGAATATTTTTTTTAATATGACAAATATTTCTTTAAATATGTTAATTTAGTGATATTTCAGAAATGATAAATTTTCAGGAAAAATTATTTTTCCACTGGAGAATTTTTCAAAATATTATTAATTTTATTAGATTTATTTATTCTTTTCCTTATGTCCAACAATTTTATAGCAGATAGTATTTAAATTAAAAGATAATCTTATCTAAAATTCTAGTGAAGATATACAATTGCATACTAATTAAATCGATTTTGTTTAATTATTTCTGTATATTCATTGTGGCATTCTAGTGTTTCATACACTAAAACACAATTGTGATTTAATGACATGTTGATAATTTTATACATTTTAGTTGTTTCCTTTTGCTGCACTATTATATTCAGCAGGAATTGATTAGAAAAGATCACCTCGAACGTTACCAAGGTGATTGCAATGCCAATGCTTCGTTATTTCACAATATGAAGATCAATTTCTTTAGAGAAAAGGAAGATTTTTCAATTACATCATGAGATTGTATCAGAAGTGACTTTTTGTCACACAACATTCTTTCAAGAATTTGTGTTGTGTGTGTGTTTATTTTTATTTCTTTATTTTTACTTATGTATATCCTCAGGCAATTCCAAATTCTTTAGTTTTAGAAGGTATCTTTAGGGACAGCATCTGGCCAGGATAGTTTTTGTTAAAGAAAATATCCACCACTTAGCAAATATGGAAGAACACATGAAGGTCCGGATGGCAGCCTCAGATTTTAGGCAAGTGACTTAAACAGTGTCCTCATCTTTGTAATAAGCCTGTGGGTCTTAAGGTGTCTAATTTGAAGCAGTCATTATTCATCTGAATTCGCATGTTTTGGTGAAGGCAGAATGGAAAAAAGAAGCAAGTGATACATTCTTATGATTTTTAATTCAGGTTTTAATTGATACATGTAACTTCGTATTTCAGTCTAAATGATTTTAATATTCTGTACATTACAGTAATTAAAATTAATGTGTGTATTTAACTGGGAAAAGCTATTTAGAATATAAGTGAAAAAGTTTGGGATATTCTTTTTTGCTAAAATTCCACTATCATAATAAATATCTATATATTTGCATACAAATATATTTATATATTATATATTTACATTTGTAAATGTACAAATCACATAATATAGTAGCATGAATTTAGAGAATATATGTTGTATTAATTGTGCAGGTATAGAGAACAGCTGACTTAAGTAAGTATCACATCCTCTTTGGTAGGTTATTATATGAATATAAAAGGGAATATTTCTATTTCGTTTTCATAAAGTGAGGCAATAGTACATACCACCTAATCCAAAATTATGTATCTTAAGTGAGACCACAAAAGACTCTTGCTCAAAAAGAAAAAATACAGAGACTTCACTATAAATAAATGCCTGTGGTTTTTCTCCTCTCTAAATAATGTTCTAGGGTGATAGAAATCCATTCTGTTATTTACTCTAAATCTTCTCTCCTATCTTGATAGTTTTGAAGTAAAATGAAAGGGAAGCACATAACTGTCTTTGATTACTAAAATGGCAGCAATTATGTTTGTATATCAGAAATGTATCATGATACACATTTTGTACAAATGTGTATCAGATACATGAGCATAAATATTACTTAAGGAGAGTTAAAATCCTAAAACAGTGTTCAGATGGGATTACAAAAATATAAAAGAGATCAACTCATATTTCTGTTCATTCATATCTATTCAGTGACATGTGCATTTTCTATGGGTCATCTCTGTGCCATAGCTGTGTGTATAAATTCCTGCTTAGTAGACATATATTGTGAATGCTAATGGCTCCATTTTCTCCATTCTTATATTCACTGCTATCCTACTCATAGGTTCTTAATCAGTGCACAGTTATTTGCTAACACCCTTGCATAGAAACACTCCAGAGAATTGTAAGCAAAGAGCCTTATTAACTTGGTTGATTAGAGGGTTTATAGTTTTGTGTGCAATTTTTAAGAAAGAGAGAGGAAATAACCAGTGAAGAGAGGACACCTAAGGAATAGAGAATAGAGTAGAAATGCCCAAAACATTCAGCTCACATTTTATCTTGTCCTGAAGCACTGGAAGTTATCAAATCCACTGTGTTTTATCAGCAGGTTGTAGTTTCACAAGGAGTATGTTCCAGAAGACATTAGCAGAGCTCATTTCCATGGAACTATTTTCTATAAATCACCAATATATAAAGGAAAATAAGAGTAAAAATAGAATAGCATGTCACTGATAAATGCTGAATAATTAGAAGTCAAAACAAAAGTATACACTGAAGCAGTTGAAAAATTTAGAAGTAACATTTTAATACAAAATATTAATCAAAATAGTGGATGCCGGCATGGGACAGGAAAAATAAACATAAAATTTTGCAGAAGCAGAGGACTCAAAGATGATCTTGACTAGAATCATTGCTTTAGCATTTGTTGGCCATTGATTTTCATTAATATTTCAGTTATTTGGGGGGATTACTTATGGTGAAATCCCACAATAAGAAGTCATCTCATCTTCATCCTTTAATATCCCAGAGCATTTAAAAGATTGTAATATATTAACATACAGTAAATTTTACTGTTTTAGTATACAGTTCTGTGTGCTGTAATAAGCCATAGCATCAAGTAAATACAATCAAGGTAAATTTACATCATCCATCAGAATTTTTCCTGTGCCCCTTTGTAGTCAGAGGTATAACAGAGACTTCACGATGACCCAGAAAAATCACCATAATTGTTGTTCTCTAACTTGCCTCAGTTAAAAATTTGCTATGTGAAAACTAATGGGTATATAATTGTCTCCAAACTATTGTTCCTGACTTCTTGTGTTTTCTCATATTCTTTATGCTAATTTTTTTTTCAAATTATTTATAAGCTTGGGAGAATAAAAAGGGCCTTTTGTAATATATTTTTTAAAAGATTAGTGGGAGAAATAACTTTAAAATATTTCAAAGTAATATGTATAAATATTGATAAAATGAGATTTTTGCATTTTAATATTATTAAAGATATATTATATATATACATAGATGGAGATATATGTGTACACCTATATGTAAAACATAAATGAAGTATAATTTTCAGTTAAATAATTATAAAAAATCAAGGTCGCATTAACTGAAATCCTATGGATTGATAAATTCTGTAAATATTGACATTAATATTTGCTTATTTGCTTCAAAGTTAAGAGTTACATATATCTACCACTTCCGTGTAAATCAGTGAGTCAGAAAAATAAACACCACCTGAGGAATGATGTTGCTTGTACTAACAGAACAAATACGAATGTTCTCTGGTTCTGAGTGTGATAATTCTGTTTACTTGATGAATTTATCATAAATAGATAAAAGCTATGCCTGGTTTATTGAAACGTATTATCACATAAATATACTACTACTTAAATAAATAACATTTTTTTTAAACATCTTTATTGAAGTATAATTGCCTTACAATGGTGTGTTAGCTTCAGCTTTATAACAAAGTGAATCAGTTATACATATACAATATGTTCCCATATCTCTTCCCTCTTGCATCTAAATAACATTTTAATTAATCCTTACCTTAGTGTTTTGCATGTATTATATCATTCAATCATCGCTACAATTCTGTGTAATACGAATTGTTATTATTCCAATTTTACAAGAAAAATCTGAGGCAAAATGTGTTTAAATAACTTGTCTATGTTGTATAGTTAATAAACAGTATAGCTTGATTTGAATTCAGTCTGATTTTAGAAGCCACACTTTTCACTACTATGCTTGAGACATTCTTATGAACATTTGAAAATGCTTAAAAATTTACTGTCATAATTAAGTTTAAAATTTTCTACATTTTTTCATGCTGTAGCTGTGATTACCAATAATGAACCCACTATGTTTTAACATCAGAGCCTATATTGACTTTCTACCATTTCATATACATTGCCTCTAGCATTTACCTGACTTTAGCACAACTACATAAAATAAGCTTATATAAAATGGAGCTTAAAGCAAAAACCATTAGTCAGGCTGACTTATCTATCAAACATTGATAATTGTTAATTATATTTGAGTCCAGATTTTGAAGTCAAGGTTAAATAAAGGCACTTTAGAAACCATACTTATTTTGTAATAGGCAACTTTCTTAAAACTGAGGACCAACACTTCTATCCAACAAAGTTGGTTTATCTAATATTAATATTTGTCTTATTTGTATTTAACAAGTTAGTTTTCATTTTTCATTCAAATAAAGCCAAATTTCATAAAATCTTTGAAGAAATTAAGTAATGTCAATGACAAATATGCATAATAGTAAACTACATTAAAATTTTTGCTTCCAGGTATAAAAATAGCATTTGAATATTAAGAAAAATGTCAAGAAAATTTTAAAAATCAAAATTATTGAAGAAAATAGGAAAGGTCACATTCACTTTAATACCAAGCCAAGAATGTAACAAAATTTTGTGTTATTTTCTAAATTCATGAATGAAAATTATAATCCTCATTTTATTTGTTGAACAAATTGTTATGGAGTATTAATTCTGTATAATTATATATTATTCTGAATATATTATTATTCACTTTATAACAGTGAATAAGACAACCTTTTTATGAAGAAGTTATGGAAAATTATGGTTACTGATAGTAATTATTCTTTCTTTAATTATTTGAATAATGAGGGCAATGAAGATAACAGGACTCTGAGATTATCTCATTTGACAAAATCATCAGATGGTGCGATGAAACTAACCTCTATATGAAAGTATCTTTAATATAACGTAATAGTGTATTGTCCTTATATTTACTATCTCCAAGGTGTCTCCAAGTTCTCCCCCAGAAACATGGTCTTCTATGGTCTGACCTTATAGGTTTCTATTCTCTATTTTCTTCAGTATAAACAAATATGAAATACTAAACAAATATAAATATATATTAAGACAGTCTAGTACTGTTACATCAGTAGATGAATAAACAAATAGAATGTAATAGTGCTGATATATGTTTGCATATACTGAGATTGGATATAGGGCAGAGATAGTGCTTCATATAAGTGGGTAAAGTAAATGTTTCTAAATAAACGGTGCTGGAAAATAGTGTATACATATGGAAATTGATTGTTTTAATACCTCAAACTACATGAGAAAATTATTTTCAAAGTATTACATACCTAAATGTGAAATGCAGTTATAATATTTTATAATGTTATATAAAATAATATTTTTATAATCTCAATATAGGATATATTTTTTAAGCAAGAAAAGGAAATACACTAACTATAAAAATAAAGATTGATTTATTGTATTATGTTAAAAATGGGGCATTCTCTTCATCAGAATGTTTTATAAGAGAAGGAAAATAGGCAAATCGCAGTGTAATAGAAGTTATTTGCAACTCATATAACCAACTAAGGAATCATACCCTGTGTAGAGCAGAAACACACAATGGTAAATAAGAATAAGACCAAAAACTTGATAGGAAAAAAAAAAAAAAAAAAACAACGAGATTTTTGATTATACAGTTCTCAATAGAAAAAGAAAATCTTGATGGCCAATACACATATGAAAAGATGTCCAACCTTATTAGTAATCAAAGAACTGGAAATTAAGGTTGTACTGAGAGTAAGGCATTTCCAAAATGGCAAAATCCAGTCCCCCCAAAAGCAAGGAGAACAAGTCAAAATTATTAAAATCAACCTTTCAGAATTCTGAAAATAAACCAGTCTTGCAATGATCCCATGAATATTTATTCATCTTGGTAAGATCAGTAAGTTTTGTGGTATTTTAACCTGCCAGGTATCTTCCCTCTCTTCCTAGTCTTGAAAACTAGCAGCCTTGCAACCAAAATAATTCTGAAAACTAGCAATGTGGCAGCTTGGAAGTGGACAGAACAGGTTTGGAAAGCCCTCGAAAGCCCCATCCTCAGAACACTGTCTCTATTTGACCTTCTTGGAAAAGCCCAATTCACAAAACTTGTCCTTATTCACCTGACTTGGAGCTTGCTTAGTACAGAACAGCCCTTTCCCCAGGGCATTTGTCTAAAAAATCAAACAATTATTTAACATTTCAGTTCCCTGAAGTGGCAAAGCCATGTGGGGCAAACAAGAGGCAGACAAAAAAACTTAAAAGGAAAAACTGAGGAATGAGATATCCATATAGGGTTTGAAAAGCTCCAAAACATTCCCAGGAAGCTAGAAGGTCAGCAATCCCACTCCTGGGCATATATCTGGAGAAAACCAGAATTCGAAAAGATACATGTACCGCAATGTTCATTGCAGCACTATTTACAGTAGCCAGGACATGAAAGCAACCTAAAGGTCCATCAATGGAGGAATGGATAAAGAAGATGTGGTACATATATACAATGGAATATTACTCAGCCATAAAAAAGAATGAAATAATGCCATTTGCAGCAACATGGATGGACCTAGAGATTGTCATACTGAGTGAAGTAAGTCAGACAGAGAAAGACAAATATCATATGATACCGCTTATATGTGGAATCTAAAAAAATGGTACAAATGAACCTATTTACAAAACAGAAATAGAGTCACAGATGTAGAAAACAAACTTACTTATGGTTACTAAGGTGGAAAGGGCATGGGAAGGATAAATTGGGAGATTGGGATTGACATATACACACCACTATATAAAATAGATAACTAATAAGAACCTACTGCATAGCATAGGGAACTCTACTCAATACTCTGTAATAACCTATATGGGAATAGAATTTTAAAAAGAGTGGATATATGTGTATGTATAACTGATTCACTTTGCTGTATAGCAGAAACTAACACAACATTCTAAATCAACTATACTCCAATAAAAATTAATTAAAAAAATAGAAGGACATGCACATTTGAAGGGTTGTGCACATGACCAGAAGGGAACTAAGAAAGTCTTAATCTCATCTCTTGCTGACACTCAGGTTCTGTACAGACAGATAATGGAGTCTAAGGCAGAGCTGTAAACTACCCACTAGAGCACTAAAGGCACACCTCAACACACACACAAAGCCGCTCAGAAAAGATAGGTACTTACTGCTTCCAGGCATTTAAGTCAATCTCTATCTAATCATTAGATGGCTACTAAGATTGCTAAGTAGATACTTCAGTGACAACATACAACGAAGAATACAGACCTTACAGAATTGGTCCAGGAAAGTAACTGAACAACAACAAAAATAACTACAACAAAGAGCAATAAAAACAAACTTGGGAGGAAAAGGATCTGATTACAGGAGTTGCCACATATTGTTATTATTTTAAATATATTCAGTTTTCAACAGCAACAAAAATATGAGACATGCAAAGAAATAAGAAACTATAACCCCTACACAGGAAAAAATGCCATTGTAGAGTTGAACAAAAAGAAGTCTGAAATAACAAATACAATGATTTTATATAAAGATCAAAAATAGGAAAGTTAGATCATATAATTTTTGAGGTTCAGATATATACCTTTTTAAACTATGAAGGAGGGTAAGACAATAATTACAAAGTAATGACAGTGGCAACCTCAAAAAGGGGGATGTTTAGGAAGGAGCCCAGTGGGGATTTTGTGTTTATTATGTCCTCATTTCCTCTATAGATTACTTGGATATTTGCTATATAATTATTTGTTAAAGTGTATTAGATGTTTTATGTGCTTTTCTGTATATATATGTTAAAAAATGGAAAGAGTGTGATAAGTGGTTAAAGAATACTCAAATGTAAATGAAACTATAGATATAGATATAGATATTTCATTCACACAAAATGCACTCATATGGATTTAGAATTAACTTCTAAAATCAAATTTAAAGTAGTGAAGAAATTTCCAGGCTATTTTGAATTGGTTATTTAGATTTTAAAATAGAGAAGTCAAAATATAGAGTACAGATAGAATTTTCAAAAACACTCTAAAAAATAGTGATCTGGCACAATGCAGTGCAAAGAAATGATATTTAACCATACATTGGTAGAATTTTCAAGCTTCAGAGAAAAATATATGATTTTAGATGCAGCAATGAGAAAGTCACCTTAATCATAAAGAAACTTTAATGTAAGGTTGTCAGAAAAAAATAAGTGATTCATAGAATATAATGCAAATATTTTAAAAATACAGAAATATGAAAGAAAATGAAGCATACGAAAAGATGCTCAACATCACTAATTAAATCCAGAAAGCTTTTATTTGTCTAACTTTAAAAAATGAATGTAGAAAAGAGAATGAAGGAAATAATGATGTAAGAAGAACAGGGACCATTACTGTAGCAGACACAATTGTCCCTAGTGTCATATCATGTCAGCCCACCTCTGACTTCACTGCAGCTTTTTGGGGAGTTTTCTGTGCACATTCATGTCTTCCCAGAAGCACCTGCATCTATCTCAGACTTTTTTTTTCCTTGGGAGCTTCCTCCAAAGTTGTAGGATTTTTCTCAATTCATGGACAACACAGCCCCAAAGTGTGAAAGAATTAATGGCATTGTGGTCAAACCTCAAGCAACAGGGGACAGGAATCCGTAAGTAAAATGACCCAGTGTCCTGTTCTCTGGGGCCCATTGATATATTAGTGTGCTAGGGCTGCCAGTACAAAGTACCACAAACTGAGTGACTTAACAGATATGTAATGTCTCATAGTTCTGGAGGCTAGAATTTCAAGATCAAGGAGTTGTTTACATCTGAGAGCTGTGAGGGAGAATCATCTCCATGACTCTCATGGTTTCAGGTAGTTTGCCGGCTATCTTTGGTATTTCTTGGTTTATAGAAACATATCCTTGCTCTCTGCCTTCATCTTCACAAGACTTTCTCCTTGATTATGTTTCTGTGTCAAAATTTCCTCTTTTTGGTAAGGACCCATCCTACCCAAGTATGACTTTATCTTAACAAATTACATCTGTAACAACACTATTTCCAAATAAAGTTACATTCTAAAGTATGAGGAGTTAGGAATCTAATACATATATATTTTTGGAGGGAACATGATTCAATCCATAACAGGATGTATTCACTTAGTTCCTCACAGCATCCCCAGGGGATTCAGCCCCATTGTCTACAGTCTGCTGCCTACACTGGTGCGATAACACAGCATTTATTGGTTTTCCACTTTTTGTCACATTTTGCCGGCTCTCTCACTCTAACTTCCTTAAATTACCTCATGACTAAGAAAGTGACATCCAAGGTTTCTGCTTTCAAGCGGTCCAGACTAAGAAAAACAATAAACTGAGATAGGACTCAAATGTCTTCAGGTTAAAATTCTACCTCACTAGAAAAAAAAGAAGTAGAACAAAAAAAGAAAGAAAAAAAAATCTACAGACAAACATCTCTTGTGAACTTAGAATAAACAGTCCTTAACAAATATTATTAGCAAATTAAATCCAGCAATGAATGAAAAGAACTATATACCATGACCAAATTGGGTTTATTTCAGGTATGCAAGGCTGGTTCAACATTCAAAACTCAATCAACCAATCCACTGTATCAATATAATAAAGAAGAAAAATTATATCATCATATTGATTAGCCCAGAAAAAGCATTTGATAAAATCCAACACGTATTTACGATTAAATCTTTCAAAAACTAGGAACACCCTTAACTTAATAAAGAGAATCTGTGAAAAGCTGCTAATATCATACTTACTAGTGGAAAACTGAACACTTCCTCTATAAGCTCAGGAACAAGGCAAGGATTTCTGCTCGCATCACTCTTACTCAACATAGTACAGCAAGTTCTCACCTCTGTAATAAAGCAAATAAAAGGAACAATAAAATGTTAAAAATTGAATAGAAGATAGAAAATTCCCTATTTGCAGATATTGAATAGAAGATAGAAAATTCCTTATTTGCAGATGACAGGATTTTCTACATTGAAAATCCCAAGAAATCTACCAAGATGCTCCTAAAAAACCCAAGTTTGGCAAGACCAAAGTATATAACATCAACAAACAAAAATCAATTGCATGTCTATAACAATGAACTGTGGAAATCAAAGTTAAAAACACTATGTCATTTACAAATGCTCCAAAGAAGATGATACACTTAGGTAACAATCTAATGAAATATCTACACTGAGTGATAGAAAACAAATACAAAATCTATGAACAGACACATTCTTGTGAGATATCTCAAAAGTCCAATATTAAACAAATAAATATTAAAGTATCCAAATGGAGAAAAAACACTGCTTATTATAAAGAACCAGAACCAGATTGGTATCAAACACCATATATCTACCAGTAAAGCCATGCCTACAAAGTTCTGAGGAGAAAGTATTTTGATTATCGATTTCTATATGTAGTTATCATTCAATTGTGAAGAGAAACATAAAAATATCTTTTAGGTTGTACGTAGATAGGGTCTTCCTGAATAGAAGTATTCCAAAATGGACTCTGGCCAAAATAACAACAACAAAAACAGCAGCGACAACAACAAAAGTATTAAAAGAGTCAGGCTCAAAAGACTATAGAAATCCTCAGGATTGTATCAATAAGTATACAGCAAGGTAAGAAAGCAAGCAAATCATATTATAGCTGTAATTCATAGAGTTCAGAGATAAATGCCGACAAATATAAATCATCCACCGTAACATAGTATTATTAAACTGTATGGGTGTAGTTAAATGGTGTAATTATTGCATTAATAAATATGTATTATGTAAGTGAATTAGTAACTGAAAATGCCTCTGTTCACTTTTATAACCCACCATCCTACTCTCTGCCTTTGGTTTTCTTAGTACATTTCTCCTTCCAATATTCGTGAATGACATTCTATCACCTCAAACATTACATGGCTTTGCCTTTAATAACAATTTTAAAGTCAAAATCTTTTAATAGAGATTGTTGATTCCAAAGTTTAAAATCAGCCTAAGATCAAATCAATGAAGGTTCAATTTCACCTATAAAATGTATTCTTGCTATGTGACAATGTAAAAATAATGATATGGTAGCCAAGAGAAAGGAAGATGAATAGTTCATATAATCAGAGTGGCATATATCTTGGTGTACCTGGGGTCATATTGTTTTATTCCTGCTGTCCCTATGTCTCCTGCAGTTTAACGCTTGGTGGGATTTTTCATTTTTAATGAAGCATTATTACTAATTTTTTTATTACAGTAAGCCAGAATGTGTTAGGAGACTTCCCCCATATGCTCAACTTACTGATGAAATGAAGTGTACTCTGACATGAGTGCTTAGGATGACTAGGACCTGTGAATCTTGGGTGTCTACTAGTGAGAGAAATATTCAATACTGTTACCCCAGCTGGGCATTTGGTGTGCTACCCAGGTATCCTGTGGCCCATCAGCATATAATCCAAGAGAGATATGACAAATTATAAATTAGGTCTTTGTGAAATATGTGTTGGGAAAAGAGGACAAACAGTCCTGGCTTAGAGTATAAAGAAGATAGTATGACCTCTTTTATTATAATAGTTTTGTCCTTTGTTTTATGGGTTGATACTAAACTATTTATTAATTTTATTCTCTGGGGTCACTTTTTAATTTTTTGGTATAGCCTTCAGAAGCAATGAGCATAACCTACCAATAAAGTTTATACTTAACAAAAAATCAAGAACTACATCCCTTTTCCCCAAAATATTCAAAATAAACATACAATTTGCACAAAATACTTACTGACATTGACCATCTACTATCAGGTCTCTGTTGGTACCTAAAGTTACATGCAACTGTATGATGCAAATCTGCCAAAGAGACTGCAGCACTTATTCAAGATTAAGTAGGTATTTAGGAAAAAATTTGCCTGAAGACCCAGATTTGACTTATACATCTGTAGGATGGCATTTATGTATTACTCTGTGAAACAAGACTTTTTATTTTGAACAAATGACTATTTTTCTAAATTAATTTGGCTCCTTTTTAGGCTTTCTCTAAATTAATTCGGCACATACAAAAAGTGAAAATTGAATTTTTCAGCTCCATAAGAACTTAAAGATGTTATATTTCTGCCGATTTTATATTATGTGCTTCAAATAGAAAATCAGTTAGATGAATTCCGTAATAGACCTCTATTTTGGTTCAATTTATGAAAGCGGTTTAGATTTTTGAAGTTTATTCTTCTGAAGGTGAAGCATCAGATACTCTTTTGAATGCTTTTACAAACTAAGTTGAAACACTGTTGAAGAAAAAATTATTTGTTTCTGTGGTGATAATGTGACTACAAATTTTGATGGAGCACAGCATTGTTTTTGTAAAAGCACAATGTTCTTACTAATTTTGGAAAACTATAGAGCAGAAACATATTATACTTGGTTGTGGTATACATACATAATTCATTATGGCATCTGAACAGGCTGAGATGTTCTGCTAATTCAAAATAAGCAATTGGCAGAATTTATTAAAAGTAAGACATATATGTTCATATGTATGCATCTGTATATATATGTATATATATATTATACACACAAATATATACATACAAAAGAGTTAAACTACAAATAGTTTGTAGAAATTATTTTGAGTTAAAAAAGAAATATTTTACTAAACACTTTCTTGGATACCCACCGTCAATTAGATATTAAGAATGTTTAAAACTTAAAAAAATTACATAATTCAAATTGTGTCCAAAATGCTTTTGGTATTTTTTGTAACTGTGTTCTCTATATTTTGTTGTTTATTCAAAATTATTTGATAACATTCAAAATATTCAATGTTAAGGAAGAGATAATACACATACTTTACAAACTCTGAAATTTAAAGGGGAGGGAATACTTGCAAAACATATTATCAGGCCAACATTAATCTGATACCACAATCAGACAAAGAGATTACTAGAAAAGAGACCAATATTTATCATAAATATAGATGTAAATTCCTCTACAATATATTAGCAAAAGAATTCAGCAATATATAAATAAATATGTATAATATATACTAAATATATATTTTATAATATATGAATATGCACAAATAATAATACATAGCAACTAAGTAGCATTTATCCCAAAAATGCAAGAATGGTTTAATATTTCAAATGTAATCTCTATATTGACACAGTAAAGAAGGAAAACATAATTATATTAATTGATACAGTAAAAGCCTTTAACAAAATTCAAGGTACATTCATTATAAAAATTATCATCATATTAGGAATAAAAGAGGATGTCCTTAAATTGATAAATTGCAGCTACAAAGAAATCCTCTGATAACATTACACTTAGTAGTGAAAGATTGAATCCTCTTTAAATCTGGGAACAAAGTAAGTAACTGAGAAACTACAGACTTTTTTAAACAGCAGTTTTATAACAATAAGAATTCTAGAAAGATGGGAATAATTTTTTATACAAGTACAAGAAAAAAACATTAAATTTATACATAAGAACTGTATTCGATCCTTGACAAAGGTCAGAATATTCAGTTATCGTTTTCTATATCTTACAACCATTGTTTTTATGAAATTATGTGTAAATGTCCCTATTCTATCTTGAGACTTTTTGAAGTTCAGAAACTTAATGTTTTCTTCTGGAATGCCATTTTTAAACTCTGAAAGCCTTATATGCTTATTGTCTATCATTTGTAATTTTATACAATGGTATAATATCTCTGAAGTATAAAATACATATGTCTCTGTGTTACAGAGGAAACTAACATAATAATCTCTAGTTTTTCTTTTCTTGAACAAAAGATAAACGAATTTATCAATGACTCCAGTAAATTTATCTTAAAATTACATTTCTGAAAGATTGAGTTTGCACCACATTTTAGAAAGTACATTATAGCACTTCTTATTGCACTTCTGTTTTGTGGTTTGTCTGTGTTGACACTGCAGACATACACTGTGATATATTGATGGCAGAGGCGTATGTTTGGTAAACAGCACTTTGCCTACCTTACTTTATTGAATCTTGTTTTACTGGCAGGCTGGGCAGTAGAATTGAAGTACTTTTATACCATCTTATGGCATTTAAAGTTTATTTTCTGTTTCCATTAACAAAGCAGTGGGGAGTTATTTATTTTTCATTACAGTTTTATGGTCTTTATTCTTATCATGAATTTCTATTTTTATAATATATTGGTTCTTGGATGCCTACAGAAACGTACATTATAGATAGTAGAATAAACGTTTTATCAATCAGAATTCCTACATTTCATGGAATGAAATGACAACTTCTTACATTTAATTTATATATTTCAAAACTACTTTACCCGGAAGGGTTTGAGGCTGACAGCAGCAAATCCTAATGTCCTTAATAAGAGAATAATTTCATTAAAATTTATAAGTAACTAAGCTGATATATTTTAAAATATTAACCAAAATTGAATTTCCATAATTCTGAATAAGCATATATTGAAATGATACTTTTCTAATCTAAAATAGTTTTTTTCTACTAAAGGCTAATTGGATTATATCTTTGGCTTAATATCTTATTATTGCAACATATTTAATTATAAAAGACCATTAATAGCATTACAGTTGTATAAAATACAAAGAATATGCTAATGTAAATTAGCTATGTTTGCTCTCAGTAATAAGAACCTAGAGAGGCATTAAATGAAATATTTCAAAGGCATAACAAAGCTTTTTTTTTTTCTTTTTTTTTTTTTTAACAAATTAGATTTTTTATTTTTTTAAAGATCAAATTTATAGAGAGAATGTTTTGCTTATCTCTTTTAAATTTTATTTATTTATTTATTTCTGGCTGTGTTGGGTCTTCGTTTCTGTGTGAGGGCTTTCTCCAGTTGTGGCGAGCGGGGCCACCCTTCATCGCGGTGCGCGGGCCTCTCTTGCTGCAGAGCACAGGCTCCAGACGCGCAGGCTCAGTAATTGTGGCTCACGGGCCCAGCCGCTCCACGGCATGTGGGATCTTCCCAGACCAGGGCTCGAACCCGTGTCCCCTGCATTGGCAGGCGGATTCCCAACCACTGAGCCACCAGGGAAGCCCAACAAAGCTTTTTTTAAATTACTTATTATTGGCGTATAGTTGCTTTACGATGTTGCATTAGTATCTACTGTACAGCAAAGTGAATCAGCTATATGTATATATATAGCCCCTCTTTTTTGGATTTCCTTCCCATTCAGGTCACCACAGAGCACTGAATAGAGTTCCTTGAGCTATACAGTAGGTTCTCATTAGTTATCTATTTTATACATAGTATCAATAGTATATATATATATATATACACATATATATGTTGGGGATGGACATATATACACTCCTGATGTATAACATAGCTTTTAATACATGTTATCCCTTCATTACACAGTCTTATAAGTATTGTGAAATTTTAAATGTGAAGAAAAGGATTGGTATTCATATTGTATTTTCCTGATCATTCCCTCTCCCTCACACACACACACACACACACACACACACACACACACACACATACACACACACAGATGCTATTTCATTGGTAGATACATATACTGGTAGACTGCCACATATGGTGTGTTAATTAGTTAATTAATTTGGAAAACTGCCACAAATATTGTGTATCCATGTTTACAATTTTTGAAATGTTGTTTACAAACCATATTTAAAAATAACAATCCACTAGGACTAAGTACAAAAAATCAGAATGCTAGATTTATGCACATGAAGTAAAACATAAATAAAATACCATATAAAAGATGGTTGTTAATTGTCTACCAGATATTCACCCATTAAACAGTGTAAATAGTAGAATTTAATTAAAAGAAGGAAAATAGTTAAAAAGTAAAATAAAATGAGTATGTGTCTTGGGGTGAATGGGGCCAGTGGGATGAGTTTGATAACATTTTACCGATTTCTGTCAATTTTCTGCTTCAATGACTAGAAACCATATTTCTAATGTGAGTGAAATAATGTGCCAGTAGTGATGGTATTTGTATTACATAACAGGTAGATAAGATGTATAGTGATGAATAAAACATAATACTTTTACTGAGATGGATCAAAATCTTTATAATACTTTCTTTCAAATATAATAGAAATTATTTATAAATAATGTCAATATAATTACTCATATAATAGAAATCATGGGTGAAGTAATTTGTTACTCTATAACTGTGCTGTTCAGATCACTACTGCTCAAGTCACAATACTATATAGAAAAGGCATTATTTCGTTCAGGACTCTTACATGCCAAAAGCAAACCCCTCCCTATCTAGTTCAGGAAGAAGGGTTTTTAAGGAAATATTAAGCAAATCAATACTCTCCATGAAGACAGAGAGTCCTGCTTGAAGGATATGTTCCTGATAACATTGTGCGAACTTGTGTTCAGGCTGCCTGTAACCCACTGCCACCAGAGCTCAGAGCAGATCTTCAGTTCTTGCTGTCCCTGCCTCTCACCAAATCGTAAGTTCCAAGTGGCCCTTGCTTTCTCACATTGCTCTGCTCTGAATTGAAACTATATATGGGTATATCTGATTGAGTGCCTCAATTATCTTCCTGTATCCTATCTTCAAAGGATGTTGGAAAGGAATAACACCAGCTTGTATTCAAAGTAGAGAGATCCTTCATAAGGAAGAATGTTCAAAGGATGTGTGGGAACTCCAGTTGTAACAAATGTCCACTAAAGTCCAACATCCCTACTCATGGTCTTCTTCTATACTTAAACTTCCAAACAA
This sequence comes from Balaenoptera musculus, assembly GCF_009873245.2. Lineage (NCBI taxonomy): Eukaryota > Metazoa > Chordata > Mammalia > Artiodactyla > Balaenopteridae > Balaenoptera > Balaenoptera musculus. The sequence continues at coordinate 111,637,922 of NC_045788.1, forward strand.
TAATAGCAACTAGAGCAACAACAGAAGATGTTTCTCCCTTGCATATTATAAATATCACTCATAAATATGAAAATAAAATAATGTTGGGTTTTCAGGCCACCATGTTGAATATGTCTTAAACAGGATGCTCTAGTCACATTTTATTCTATGTGGTAACATTTGTATATAATAAACTATAAAGGATATCATCTAGGTTTATCCAGTGCAGTGGTTTTGATCACTAACTTCGCAAAAGTGGGGCAACCCAAAGCCTCATTTTCTAATTCAAAATCAAGTGTTGGTTTTGATTTCTCAGGGTTTCTGAGTGATATCCATTTTTTCTCTCATTCCACCCTAATTCTATCTTCAATTTACTCTATGTACAAATTTTAAAACTTACACAACAAAAATAAGTACCTAAAGTAGCTGCAGAAGTCGACTGAGGGAAAGAAAAAGTATCTAAGATTTATATATAAATATGTGATACCTCAAAGGAAGTATAGGAGCACATAATTTAGTACTTAACTTTATACCTGGTCACATGACTGCAATTGGTTTTTACGCCTTTTTCCTCCACTATCTTGTCTACATCTCCTCTGTTATCAGCTGGCACTTAAGGTGATTGAAGTTTGTTATATTGTTATCTGATGGGGTGATCCAAACCTCCATTCCTGAGGAATACAAATTCATGCTAGTCCTTCGCATAGGGGTTTAGTTAGTCTTCCAAACACTTCCAAGTGTACTCTATTCCTTCATTATGCAGCAGCAAACATATTTGCCTTCCTAATTATCTAATTCAACACTATCAACTCACTTTTACCAGTTCAAACAGTGGCATCAAGTACCCCAAATTGGAAGATGATATTTCAACTTTTATTTCAATGAAGTCACTGTTGAGTTCCCTAGCAAATGCTTTTAATACATTTCCACCTTAGATACTATGACACCTAAACAAATGATAAGCAAACTGTTTCTTTAATGGCCAAAGAGTAAATATTGTATGCTTGGTAGACCATATGGTATCTTTTACAAATACTCTGTTCTACTGCTAGTATGCAAAATCAGCCATAGACGACACAGAAACAAATAGGTCTAGTTATGTTCTCATAAAATTTACAAAAACAGATGGTGGACCAGGTTTGGCTCACAGGTTGCAGATCCCCTTCTCTAAACCACCCAAACCTGAAGTCATGGAAACAAGAAAAAAATAAATGTGAAAATGAGATATTAAACTTTATATTGAAAAATGCCACTTCAATTCCATGTTCATAGTTCCTAAACCTGTGTATCTGGGCTATAAGTGAGACATGACAATGCATCGTTTTCTGGTTCAAAGACTATAACACAGCCAGTAAGACAGGAATCCAACTTTGCAAGTTAACATCTGGAACGGTAACTAAGCAAAGGTTTTAATTATTCTCATGGATAAGTTCGACAGTAATACCAAAGATTTCATTAGGTTCAGTTGCTGTAGTTAATTGCCTTAATCCTTTTGCTGCACATGGTCAGAAGCAATGTTTTATAAGTGTAACGGTGATTAGAGTATTCGGTAATTTCACAGATCGTTTTCCTGGCAGGGACATCTACTCAAGAAAGTCAAATAAAACCTAGAATATAATTTAAATGACATAAAATTGCTGCCCCTCAAAGATTTCAGGATGTTACAATCTTTTCAACCTGTCACCAGGTAGCTGGCTGGTCTCCCATGAATATGGTAAAGCATAGGGACTGAATGTATAAATTTTTGGCAAGTTAGGTACTTAGCACTGGCACAAGCAAAGTCAGCCTTGGTGAAGGGAAATGTGTATTATTGTTCTGAGGTGTAATCCCCAAATCTGACACCATGGCACATGGCCACACTTTTATTTCTGCACAATTTTGAGTGTGCTTTGGGATGACTGGGGGTAAGGAACTAAAATGTTCCATATGATTATTGAAATGTACAGTTATTACCCTTTCCCCAGTACAGTCTCTGTAGTAAATAACCACATATACCTTTGGAAAAAAAATATAAGAAAAACATTACCACACAATCTTAGGTTTTTATCACAATCTTTTTAAGTTTCCCACCCTAATCTTTTTTTTTCTTTCCTTTTTTTTTTTTTTTTTTTGTAAAAGCAGGTACAAATTTTATTATTAGAGACCAGACTTATGGTTACTGGGGGAAGGGTGGGGGGAAGGGATAGTTAGGGAGATTGGGATTCACATGTACACATGGTTATTTAAAATGTATAACCAACAAGGACCTACTATATAGCACAAGGAACTCTGCTCAGTATTATGTAATACAGTAAATGGGAAAATAATTTGAAAAAGAATAGATACATGTATATGTATAACTGAATCACTTTACTGTACACCTGAAACTGATACAACATTGTTAATAAACTATACTCCAATATAAAATAAATGGTAAAAAAAATGAATGAACAGATGTTCCTGTTCATATCTCCCATCCTAATCTTTAATCAAGGGGCCTTAGCTCTGTGATGTGATGACACAGGTTTAAGAATTATATGAGGATTCTTAATGTATTCTTTGAAACTCAGTCAAGTCTTTTTTCTGCAGATGTAATTTTTTAAAAAGTACACACATCCAGTGAGAGTTCAGTGGGATCTGATATATTTTAGTCCTAAGGACTGACTCTGGTGTATTTTTTGCTACTATCAAAATCTGAACCAATCAGGTTGCACTCTCTTCCTGCTGAATATTACAATAAATATTCCCCTTGTCTCTGGTAGGTAAGTGAAGTTACTTGGTTTCTGTCAGCCCAGTATTCATCCACACAACTATATTAGTTTTCTATGGCTGGCAAAACAAAACACCACAGACTGGATGGCTTAAACGACAAAAATTAATTTTCTTATAATTCTGGAGGCTAGAAGTCCAAGGTCAATGTGTTAGCAGGTTGATTTCTTCTGAGGCTTCTCTCCTTGTCTTGCAGAAAGACATCTTCTTACTGTGTTCTTAAATGGTCATTCCTTGGTCTGTGTGTGTCTGTAATTCACATCTCCTCTTTCTATAAGTACACCAGTTGTATTGAATAGGGCCCACTTATATATCTTATTTTACCTTAATTATCTTTCTAACGTCCCCATCTCCAAGTACAATCGCATTCTGAGGTACTGGGGAGTCAGGACTTCAACATATGGATTTGAGGAGGACACAACACAGCCCATAATACCATCCCAGTTGAAATCTGGTCATCTATCCCAATGGCATCTTTGTCAGCATCTTAGATCATAGAGAAGAACACTAGCACCTTTTCAGTGTTGCTGGTACTCCCCTTCAACAAGGTATGATCTAAGTGATGATGAAGGGAGTGAATTCTGTGCCTCCTACTAGGGCATTATTGAGAGGTAAATGAGCAGATGATTTATGGTAATTCTATTCGTTCAACATTCCTATCACCTTAAATCCTTACTTTACTGTCTCCATATTAGACCAAGGAAATTTTTTCTTTTTTCTTTGTTTACCCAATGTCTAGGTCAAAACAAGAAAGTTTATTTACTGCTTATTTCTGCTTTGTAGGTTGATTTCTTTTTTTTTTTTATTTTTTTATTTTTTTTTTTTTTATAAATTTTATTTATTTATTTATTTGGCTGTGTTGGGTCTTCGTTTCTGTGCAAGGGCTTTCTCTAGTTGCGGCGAGCAGGGACCACTCTTCATCGCGGTGCGCGGGCCTCTCACTGTCGCGGCCTCTCTTGTTGCGGAGCACAGGCTCCAGATGCGCAGGCTCAGTAGTTGTGGCTCACGGGCCTAGTTGCTCCGCGGCATGTGGGATCTTCCCAGACCAGGGCTCGAACCCGTGTCCTCTGCATTGGCAGGCAGATTCTCAACCACTGCGCCACCAAGGAAGCCCCTGTAGGTTGATTTCTTATTCAGTCTTGCAATGAGGTATAATATTTGAGGATCTTACCTTTATGTAGGTTATGATACTATACTTTCTATATTGTGTGAGCTCTAGGCTTTGTTTCCTTCATCTCTAATCCTGTGCAACCATTAAGATTAAGGTCAAATTCATTAAGCTTTGAAATATATCTTCAGGGTGAAAACTGACTTAAGACTACCTTACTACACAAGGTTTTTCACTTTTACTTTGTTATTGTCTTCTGGAGCTTTGATTTGTTGCAACTCAAGGATGCATTTTTAAGCACTAAAAAATTACCCATCCTTTAAAGCTATATTTATCAGAAGCATAATTCATGGAATCTAGTCCATCATACAACATTACTCCACTGTTTATATATTTTATAGAAATGTTAGGAAAAGCATCTTAAAAGGTGAAGAGTAATATATTTGTATCTGATTAACAGATTTTTCACTGAATGTTTTGTAATGAATTTTCATTTTGAACCTGATATGTTACTCTTTACCTGTTAAAGAGTTAATTGCAAGTGTCATGAATTTTAGGCCATAGGGAATATGAACCAAGATGACTTAGCCCTTACGAGACTTGAGGGGTTTATAAACCTCCCACTTCCCATTAATTCACTACAGGTAATAGGCTAATATGAATTATTAATTATATATCAATTTTTTCAAAGTCCCTTCTAATGTTAATAGCATACATTCTATCACTGCTACAATCAGGATAGTGGATATCCAGTGACACACTATTCTTCATATATTCAGGACTTTTTTGGTAGAAAAACGGTGCTTTTAAGCAAAGAAGACATTAACAGTGATAGGATACTCACTAAAAATATTACTACACTTTTAGTACAAAAAATATTAGTCATGATATTTAAAAGGTTGTGGTCAATATTACTATCTAAATATAGAATTCATTTGGGAAGAATTAAAATAACAAAACTTAAGTTTCATAACACCCAATTCACTGACTAATTTTTCTTTCACCAAAATAAGAAAAAGCAATGATAATTAAATTAAAATGGCAAAAACTGCTGTTCGTAGTATTAGATATGGTAAGAATTTATTTTTGGTAGTCATCAGAGTATGTCGTATTGAAGAGAAGTACAGGGAATAACTTTGGTTTATTCAATTATTTGGGGTGAGGTTTAATATAAGGAGTTTTACATAATGAAAAATGACTTGATAAACTTACCTGAAATATAAATCATCAGCTGCAGGAGAAACAGAAAATCTAATTGTATTTAAGTAAGTTATAAATATGTATGCTGAAATGGTTCAGTGTATTTTAGAACTATATTACTCCAGAGTAAATCTAATTAATATCCATTTCAGTGGTTATTAAAACTGAAAATTCCCAATTCTGTAACAGTGAAAAATTCTTATTAATTGAGAATGCAAAGTATTCTACATTTTCAAGCATTTTCATTCTAATAATGATTTAAGGTTGCCAATTATTGCATTTTTAAATAAAACTTTATTATGAAATCTATGTGACCTTTCAGGTTAAGTAACACACTATTTATATAAGCATTTATACAGGCATACCTTCGAGATATTGCAGGTTTGGTTCCAGACCACTGTAATAAAGCAAAAATTGCAATAAAGTGAGTCACATGAATTTTTTGGTTTCCTAGCGCATATAAAAGCTATGTTTACACTATACCGTAGACTGTTAAGTGTACAACAGCATTACGTCTAAAAAAAATGTACATACCTTATAACATTTCTGCAATAGTAACATCAAAGATCACTGATCACAGATCACCATAACAAATATTAGAATAATGAAAACATTTGAAATATGGCAAAAATTATCAAAATATGACACAGAGACACAAAGTGAGCAAATGCTGTTGGGAAAATGGTGCCAATAGACTTTGTTCATGTAAGGTTGCCAAAAACCTTCAATTTGTAAAAACTGCAATATCTGCAAAGTGCAATAAAACAAGGTATGCTTATAAATTTCTCATGTTATTGTATCAGTTATGCATTGATTAGGGCTGTGAGTTATTATAATGTTTAAACACTCAGCAGTTTATTCTGGCATACAACATAATTCTTTGGTGAGCACTCCAGGACTGGTTTGGAGGTTTACAAAATTGTAAAAACTTAGGCTTAGTCTATTTTTCTGCTCAGCTGTAGAGAAATTCCATTTTTGAGATGATTCCCTTCTTAAGAGATCCACAGTTTTATTAATCTGCACTTTTCTGCACAACCACGGCTTGGGAAGACAGTTCTAATCCCAAGTACCAAAGAGTGCATAACTGTCTTAATTCAGATTGCTATGACAAAAATACTATAGACTGGGTGGCTTAAACAGCAAACATTTATTTCTTATAGTTCTTAAGGCTAAGAAGTCCACGATCAAAGTGCTGGTAGAACGGGTGTCTGGTGAGAGCTCTCTTCCTGGCTTGTAGACAGTCACCTTTTTGCTGTTTCCTCACATGGCAGAAAGCAGAGCAAGAAGCAAGCTCTCTTGCATCTCTTCTTATAAGGGCACTAATCCCATCATGAGGGCTCCATCTTAATGACCTCCTGAAAGCTCTACCTACAAATAACATCACACTGAGGATTAGGGTTCAGCATATGAGTTTGGTGGGGACACAAACAAGCAGTCCATAGCAATGAAGATGTGCTGAAATCACCAGTTTCCCTACCTAGTTATTGGTTTAGGCATGAGTATGTGAGGCAATTCTGGCCAATGAGATATTAGGGAAGGTCTGATAAGAAGTCTTTTGGGAAATGGATTTTTCAATTTTAAAAAAGGTAGAAAAATTTTATTCTAAACCTTCTCACGTGCTCTGGAGCTGCTATAGTTTTCTTGCAACCATGAGGGGAGCTAGTCTGAGGAAGAAACACACAATGCTGTGGATGGCAGAAGAGAGTGATAGAAAAAAAACCAGTCTTGATGAAATCTTGGGTCATGAATAAAACCATGAAGTCTCCTGTAGATTTCTGTTCCACTTGGCAGAAATATTCTGATTGTTGCAAAGAGCATGTAAATTCAGTTAAAATAGTTTGATTTTATATTTGTAACAAAGTATCATGATTTTATAAGAGCATCAGCAGAGTAGTATAGCATATTTTTGTCTCAGCTGATATGTGGTTAATCTTCAAGTCAAGTTTTAAATATATATAAGAGAAAATTAAAGCAAGTTACATTTTAAAGCACCCCAATCAAATAAAAATAATAGAACTGACATATCTATTAGTATCATTTGAGATTGAAATAAGTAATATACTATATTTTCATTGATTTCAAAAATAACAAGCAAAACTCTTTATAACACAGGAAAAAAAAAAGTGTTTCTGTGTACCCTGTCTTCAGTTTTAGGCATTGAAATACTAAAAACATTTATGTCCTGCTATGATAGTTAAATTGTAACTTCAGAGGGGTCTAATAAAGATTATATGAATTTAAGAAAACAGGGATTTACCGGGGCAACAGAAACCCATTATTTCCTCCTAAGTTACTGGAGAAAGCCCACTGGACAATGTCATATCCCCTTAGCAACCTAACTATAAATGCCATCAAAAGCCTGGCAAAAGCTTTGGGGGAAATATCCCAGTGTAAGTGGGTCAGTCTTTATTTTCTTGCAAACATGAGAAATTGAGACAAAATTTTCTCACAATTTTTGTTCTCAGTCACTGTTGGCATATACAGGTGCCCCATAATTTTGTTTTGTATTGATTATTATTCTTTGCTTTGTAACTTTTGCATACTTTTCATTTTCTGTAATAAAACACTTCTATATTAACCCACACCCTTCATCATACCCTTAAAGAAAAGTTAGTGATAGAATTGAAAAAGTAATGAAATCATCAAAAGGGATAAGAATCTCTTGCCTGTATTGTGTTCAGTGTTTTCTCCTATTTGAGAATGTATGTATTTTGAATGGCAAGAATCTTTCTTTTTTTTTTTTTAAACATCTTTATTGGGGTATAATTGCTTTACAATGGTGTGTCAGTTTCTGCTTTATAACAAAGTGAATCAGTTATACATATACTTATGTTCCCATATCTCTTCCCTCTTGCGTCTCCCTCCCTCCCACCCTCCCTATCCCACCCCTCTAGGTGGTCACAAAGCATCGAGCTGATCTCCCTGTGCTATGCGGCTGCTTCCCACTAGCTATCTATTTTACATTTGGTAACATCTATTTGAAGATAAGACTTATTTTACATAAATTTGCTTTCTAAGGGAAAATTTAAAAAGCACCAGCTAAGAATAAAGGTAAAAACATCTACCAAAACACTATTCAAAAATAAGCAAGGGGCATTCATTAACAAGTAACAGAATTTCTCTTCTGTGCAAAACTGAAATTTGGCCTCTTGAGAAATAATGGATGGCGGCAGCTCTTTTATAAAAATAAATGCAAAAATACCATGATTTCAATGAGTCACTAATACAGAAGCCTGGATAAATTATGATTTATGGGTTAAAGATAAACTAGTTGACAGAGGACATTGAATATGTGTGTTTATGCCTTATTTTTGGATGATTAATTACCAAAGGCAAAAACTAATTCCCTATATTCCCTATGCACAGAAAAGAAAGCCACAATACCTCTGCATATGGGCTTGAACTAAAATATGTGAAATAGAAATTGGTATAATCCAGAAATAAAGAAAAAAGATTTGCCTTACTTAAAAAACTTATATGTATAAAGTACACTTCTAGAAATAGTGTTCAATGACCAAGTATCATGGTAATTAAACACAGGCACCCTAGATTCAGATAGTCTAGGTTTCATACCTTATACCAGGTTATAATTCTACCACTTCCACTGGCTAATGTATGTCTTTGAATCAATTACTTCATCTCCCATTTCCTCCATTTCTTCATCTGTACAATGTAGATGATAAGAATAGAATCTATAGTGTTATTGTCATTTTCAGATGAGTTACTATGCCAAGTGTTTATAACTGCCTGGACTGTGGTAAATATACATTATTTGTTGATTTTTAAAAGATTATTGGATACTTATTATTTCTGAATAACATGATTAGGAATTTTGCATGAGATGAAGCCAAGATTCTTTGATTACAACAAACAGATGCATTGGTAATATTCACTGTTCTAAGTTCAATGTATTTCACTGTTTGGGTCATGCTTGAAGATGAAATAAGTGGTTAAAAGATTTGTGATATAATATGAATTACACTAACTGGTTACCTGCTCTTATTTTAATAACTACATTAGCAAAAGTACTTTCCATGATCATAAACTCTAGCATGATTACTATTGATTACTATTTTACAAAGCTGACATATGATGAACTGCTTTGGAGAAACTGTATAAGTGCGCTGTGAACTGACAGTACGTCAGAAGAATGCTGATAACGTTAACTCCACAAATTTGCAAAGTCCTAACAGCCGCAAAATATTATTGCTGCTTTTGCACATCCGAAGGCTCCTCCTGAATCCTACAACCTCTGCAACATATTTTGTTTGACAAGGACAAGGCAAACAATATTTCAAGAGGGTGACCTACACTTTGAAATACTGAAAGACAAAATGCAGAGCAAAATATTTCACATTTCAGGACACACTGAATATTTTAAAACATGAGAGTAACTTTCTGTTTGCACGTTAATAGATACCAGATACCACACACATATTCTTGGCAGCCTCCTATGCATCAGTTATAAATCTCAGTATTAAATAAAAGATCACCTATGTGAGAAGGAACAAGAAACACAGGAGCAATTCAGTATGCTGTTAGGCTGAAAATGTGAAAGATGTTAACTACATTTCTAAGGAACTTCAAAAAGAAACATGCTAGCTATGAAGAAAGACAGTTGGGAGATTGAAGGCCCTATCATTCAGTGTGGATTGATTTTTCATGTGTATGTATTTAATATGTGTTTGCCCCCTTGCTTATGTAACAAGTTCTTATTAAGCAATGATCCCATTTGGTTTATATTTACATTCTATTCAGACCCTTTCTGTAATGTTCAGAAAACATTACATTCACAATGAGCTTTTGCCAAACCTAGGAAATACTTTAATGTTGACAACTGTTGCTTACATTCTCTTCAGACCCCTGAACGCAATACACTCCAGAACTGTTTGTGCATTGACAGCCTGTGCAAGCTGACATAGGAAATTTCTCCTATGGATCCTTCTCTGACATTTCCAGTTTGAGTCTTTACAGCTCAACATGAAGGTCAGTGTCACAGGCCTAAAACAAAAGTACAGTTCAATACAGGCAATTCTATGACAGGTTAACTTGATATGGTTTAAATATGCTGCTTCCTCAGGATTTGATTAAATGTGGGATGTAGGTTTCCTAGAGAACAGAATGGATGGGTCTCCTTTGGGCGATTCTCAATAAATATTCAGATAAGCTTGGGGTAATTTGTCAAAGGGTTATACTTTTCTGACAAGCACTTGGTGTATCAACATCCTGGGTTGTCAATTAAGGACAGAATCAGATTGTATAACTTCCAGAAGCTGGGGTTGATATCTTCTTAAAAACATGGACTAGGCCATTCAGAATAACTTAATATAAGGGCATCTTATGTTTTCCTTAAGAGACAATTCTAAGTCTGCTCTAACAACACAGGAGTGAGCACAAGAATATGGCCGAGGGTTATTTCTACATGGTTTCACTTATTTATGAGTTAATTAATTAAATTACTTAATTATGCAACATATACAATTATATAAATATGTATGTTTATATATTTTTTTTAATTATTGAAATATATTTATTTATTTATTTTATTGAAGTATACTTGATTTACAATATCGTGTTAGTTTCATTTCAGGTTGTATGTTTACATTAACTGATTATTATTATATGGTTGGCACTATAAGCAATAGCCTTCCTAATTTTACCTCAATGAAAGTTTAAAGCAGCTTTTACAAATTTCTCACCATGGTTATTAAAAAAAAAACCACTAGACATTGCCCATAAAAATCTAACAGTAAGCAGGGTAATATTCTAGTAAAGAGACTTCTAGGTAAATAAATGAATTGACTTAGCTCTAGATATTTTCATTCTATTAATCATCTATCAAAGATAATTCTTTTAATCTTAGCATGGTTCATCTTAGTTAGTCTTTCTGAAATCAGTTACATCACAAGTCTTGTTGGGAACTGTTGACATTAGGAAACTTCATACCTTTCTATTAGGGAACTAATTATTCTGAGTGATTCAGATAGTCACCTAAATCCTATATTACTCAATCCAATATTTTGAACTTATTTTCTCCTTTCTTTCATTTGTAACTGTTAAAAACAACAGTAAGATTTAACTTAGCTATACTAAACAAACAATAACCAATAGGGAAGAGAATTAAAGGGCATATTGTGAGAGCCATGGGTATTTCCTCTAAATTTGATTCACTTTATTATTTAATTCTCCATTTTCATCTTCAATAATACTGTAAGATTTTTATTATCACATGGATGTTTCATGTAACTACATAATTATATGCACTTATACTAATTATGTATCATAATTAGAACAGGTAATTACTATGTTAACATATTTAATTACAAAGTTGAACACTTAAGGCATGCAAATGTATTTTGCACTCTTTAGAGTAATATATGCTGCACAATAAATAATTTTTCTTAAGCTCTTATCAAGTCAGACTCTTGAAATCAATAAAAAAGTAAAAATAAATTCGAATTTTAATAAACCTAACTTGGAATCAAACTTAGAAAGAACTAAAGTATCTTTTAAAGGGATAAAGAGTATTAATTGAAATTTAACTTGAAATTTTCAATTTATAAAGAAATATTTGATAGGCAGTATGTAAAACTTGTAAGTTTTAAATTATTTCTCAGTAGTTATGGTATTTTAGATTTTTGATATTGAAATAAAAGCTTTGGTTTGTCTGCTTTCTAAGTCAAGATAGACCATAGCCAAATATTCATATCTAGATTTGGTTTTTTTGTGTTAAAATAAACTGATTGAATAAAGAGCTATTGGAAAACTTTATGAATAAAAGAGTCAATTATATATATTTTCTCATGTTTGTATGCCTACATCCTCTGTAAATGTATTAACTCCAGATGCAGCCTAATGGGTTTTTTTGTGTGTGTGTTCTTGATAAACTCCTTAAACTTGTTCCTAATCCAGAGTAAATGCTCTGTAAAGGTGGGAATTAGCAAAGTGTATTGCATACCCATTATTTCCACCCACTGGGCATATAATTTTTTTTCTGATATTCCTAAAATTTGGCTTCTGTTCAAGTATTCTACTAAAACTTTACATTAATAATTATAAATGCTTCTCACTTAACAAGTTCAGTGAAAATTTCTCAATCCTCATGTTAAACAATCTTTTCAGTTTCTTCAAAGTATTTTTTCTTTGAACTTCCTGAGTTCTCCTTCTATAAGATCTTTCTACTTGGATGAGAAAATTATAGATAATTTGAGATGAAGTAGGCATGGACATTGAAGACTAACTAAAAGACAATTAGCAGAATGATTACAACATTTAAAAGCTCTGCCTGTGGTTGAGCTTCTAAATCCTAGTTTATATCTTGTAAATGTATAATTTATGTAAAATGTGGACAGCAATATTACCTACTAATAAGATTATTGTTTGGATTAACTGAAATACTCCTGAAATGTAGAGGTTTCAATAAATAGAATATATGAGAACGTAATACTAACATGTATTGAACACATTTTATACCAGGCACCTTTCTAGAAAGTAAATTAATTTTTAAAACAATCTTATGGGGACAGATGTAATTGTAACCCCTGTTTTATGATGACAGAAGTTAAAAGAGAGTGACTTTTTAGTGCTAAGAGATTAATGGCACAATGTATTATCCATGCAAATAAAGCTTAAAATAACACAGGTTAACAGAAAAACAAAACAAAAAACCCCATCAATTACATGAAATGGACTTTTTAAAAAAATTTTGCTAATAGTGTATAGTCCCAGAGTTGGGAAGATTTTTGTGCGTGGAATGACTTTTTACAATACTTCCAATGCAGTGTGATCCACACAACTGGCCTTTGTGATTATGTGTAAGTCTGGCTGTAATTACTACTGTAGACCAGGAAACGATAACTGCTTAAGTTAAAATAAAATATCTTGAAATTCAAATAAAAACAGTACACTAGAGCAACATAGAAATACAAAGCATTTGTGAAAACAGTGTTTTTAATGACTGTACCTTACATTTGTTCTTTGCAGTTTCCTGGTGCAAATTGCCACCTCTAGTCTCACCTCAATGGGAAAATCTTTACTGTGTTATTATCTTTTTTATTTTCCCTGCAGGCATTCCATGCCCCCAAAGGACAATCACCTATTCTATTTCAGGAATTATATGCTGTAAAATATATCTATTTATTTACAGTTTCATATTTTACAAGTTAAAGCATCCCACATGAAAGATATAGAGACAAGAACTTACATGGCTGGAATATTGTGCTTTAAGCACAACGTTGATAGAATGTTCTTACATGTCACGTGGTTAAGGGCTCCAAAAATGATCAATTTTTTTTGTTTTGTTTGTTTGTTTATTTGTTTGTTCTGTTATTGTTGTGGTTGTTGTTTTCCCTCAGTGGGTTGTTTCCTACCTTTCACTTGCTTTGTGGAAGTAAATTAAGAATATAATTTTCTCGGAAACAAATGTGCGGAGTCCAAATAATAAGTAACTAGCAGAGGAAAAAAAAATAGGTGAAGTTATTTTATGTAAGATTCTTTTAGATTACTGTACTAGTAATAGTAATCACTAGGAAATGAAAGGACAATCATAATAAATTCACATTTGATACTCTTACTTCAGTCCAATCTAGAATTAAGACTTTATAGAAACTATATTTCTAATGGAAAAATTTTCTAAATTTCTTCAGAATTCAGGCTTGGGGAGGACAATAAAATGATAGAAACATGAATCTTCCTTCTCATAGCCATAAAGGAATTAAACATAGACATCTCTTCTCCAATGTTTCTTTTCCATTCTGCATTAGAGCTACTCAGACACTGCTTTTATCACCACCTTCTTAAAACATCTACTGTCAAATTTCCCAATGACTTTATGAAGATAAATCCAGTGATAATCATACCATTCTCTAGTTCAGCAGCATGTGACACAGACAGCCCCCACCCTCATTCTTGGTTATGGCCATACTTCTTTGATCTTCCTTTGGTTATTCTCAATTTTCTTTGCTTTTTTCAAACTGTCCCCTAAAATTTAATGTTGCAGTCCTGGTACTCAATAATATCAGAATACACATTCTTTTGAAGTGTACACAGAACAGTTGTCAAAAGTAATAATTTACTGATTCTTAAAGCTGGTCACAACGAATTTCAAAATATTGAAATCAAATGGAGAATTTCTCTGTTCACAGTGAAATTAAATTAAAAATTAAGCACAAAAAAGATTAGTAGATAATCCACGTTTCTAAATTAAGCAATTTCCTTCTAAAGAAACCAAGGATCATGTTTTATGTTAAAACATTTGATAAATTTTTATACATTTGATAACTTTGAACAAAATAAAAATACAAATAGCATACTCATGTTTTTATTAAAATGTTGCAAGTAAGGTGATGCATCAAGAAAAACTATTTACTCATATGTTACACTGGAATGTCTCCAATATATATTCTTTATTTTTTTTTTTTAATTGATTTATATTTATTTATTTTTGGCTGTGCTGAATCTTCATTGCTGTGCATGGGCTTTCTCTAGTTGCAAAAAGCGAGGGTTACTCTTCATCGCGGTGCACGGGCTCCTCATCACGGTGGCTTCTCTTGTTGCAGTATGAGGGCTCTAGGGTGTGCGGGCTTCAGTAGTTGTGGTGCGCCGGCTCTAGAGTGCAGGCTCAGTAGCTGTGGCGCACGGGCTTTGTTGCTCTGCGGCATGTGGGATCTCCCCAGACCAGGGCTCAAACCCGTGTCCCCTGCGTTGGCAGGTGGCTTCTTAACCACTGCGCCACCAGGAAAGTCCAAATGTCTCCAAAATATGTTCTTACAAATCAATTAAAAAAGCCAGTAGCCCAATAGAAAAATGCTGAAAATAGTGACTATAAAACTCACAATAGAATAATAAAAATAGCTAATGATCACATACATGAAAATATATAAAAAATGAGATCACTTTTGTTTACTTATATGATTGTAAAAAGTTTAAAATATTGACAACCTTGCATTGAAGGCAATAGTGTGACTGTTATTTGATAAACAATATTTGGATAATGATTTGTCAATATATCTCAATATCTAAATACTGTATTTTCTTTGAGCTATAAATTTGTTCTAGGAGTGTATTATGAATAGATAAAAAATGTAAAGGCAAATCAACTAATGAAACTTTTTTGTAATGATGAGTCATTATACATAAACTAAAAGTTCATAAATAGAGGACTGACTAGGTAACTTTGGGATAAATACCCTGCATTCATTAATTAAATATTAAAAACAACTGATGACATCAGACAAGGAAAAATTGTAATGTGTGACCTTAAAATTTTTTATAAAGTAAGGTAATGATTACTAATACACAGAATCTTTGTGATGATTAAGTGATATAACAACCAACATTTAGCACCTATTATATGCTGCTTACATTGCTATATGTCTAGAACATAGTGTTCAGTAAATGATAACACTTTGTATAAGAGAAACAAATATTTATAGATGAAATAGACATCATGAAAAAGTTTTTAGCCACAAAAAATGTATAAAGCAGCACACATTTTGTTCCATTTTTGTTAATTATCTGATTATAAATGTGTATAACATAGAGTGATATCTGAAAGGTTTTCTCAAAAGTGCTGACAATGTTTAGAACTGGATAGTAGACCAGTGTAAAGCAATTATACTCCAATAAAGATGTTTAAAAAAGAAAAGAAAGAACTGGATAGTAGGTCTTGAAATTATTTTTACTTTATTGCTTGTATGGTTCAGTATTTGACAATTTTAAGATAAGCAAGTTGTTTTAAAGCTGAAAAATAAATAATGAAGTAATTTTAATTTTGGAAAACTAGTAATGCATTGCATCAACCATTACTTGTGAGGAAATTAGGAGTTTAGGAAATCTTGTTGCTATATTCACACACTTATTTGGAAAATATGGGTGAAAAGTAAGGATAAGAATTACATGATTAGATAAAAGTTTCCATAAAATGTAGTTTATATCCAAAGTTACTGTTCGCTTTTAAATGTGATCTGGCAATTCTTAGATTAGAATAGTTCTAACAATACAATTTTAAATGCTGGTCAAATTTCAGTTTATATTTTTATGGAGCTACATTAAATGAAGTTTTTGAATGCATAAAATTTGTCTGATATACTTAGCTCTTATGGCTTTTAACCTTTATTTTCTCTAAAAAAATTTTTTTTGTCTGTAATTCAAATAGTCTTTATGAATTTTCTAGCTATAAATATGTAATTTTCCCATCTTTTTTCCAGGAGGGCACTTTCCATTGTATTTATCATTCTAAGAGACTGAAATTTTCCTTCCTCTCAGCAGGATCCCCTTTTTTTTTCTACGATACCATCTGCCTAACAGGCTTTGCTCTTTGAGTCTGCCATTGTAAATTCTTCTGTGCATCCCCAGAGACCATGACCCATGTTTTCTCATCATTAATGAAAATCCTTCTCATTTGAAGCAGATTTTAGCAACAAGTTTTTTTGCATGCTTTTATAAAATTTACATACAGAACAGCTCATTTTCTATCCCTCTGACATTAACATATATTGAGCACACAGGATTTTTTTGCCCCACCCAATTCACACTTGTAGCTCTCTATAGGATTAAAAGATTAGTGTGTATTAGCATAAGCTATGAGAAAACAACATGTTGTATGCGTGGATATTAATCAAATAAAAAGTTGTTAATCTCATGATTGTATCAGGAATTTGTAAAAGAAATGCATTATGTCTTCAGGAAAATAATGCTTTAAAACATATAACAACTGAACTAGAGTAATGACAGTTATTTTAAATAGGAATGGAAGGAAATTGCATTTTGGCACTGAAGTCTAATCTAATGATAATTGGAACTTGCATAGTCTTAGAACATGTGAAGGATTCCTTTTTGAGTTAAATCAGGACATTTTGCATCCATTAATAATCCTTCATTGAATTTAGAATTGAGACCCTGAGTTTTGTAATAACTAGCAAATCTTTCTGAATCCTCAGCTCCCTTTATCTGAAATCCTAATACATGTGGATTTACTTTATATAACTTTTCAGCCTTTTGTGCCCTGAGGCAGTCTACCATTTGGAGTTCTGACAGAGAAATGATTAAAGGAGGAGTAAAACTTCATGTATAACCCCTTAGACTAGTGTTCTGATCAAAAGCAATGTTGAAAGTACTCTACTACTTTGGGACTTCCCTGCTGGTGCAGTGGTTAAGAATCCGCCTGCCAATGCAGGGGATATGGGTTCAAGCCCTGGTCCGGGAAGATCCCACATGCCACGGAGCAACTAAGCCCATGCACCACAACTACTGAGCCTGTGCTCTAGAGCCTGTGAGCCACAACTACTGAGCCCGAGTGCCACAACTACTGAAGTCCAGATGCCTAGAGCCCGTGCTCCACAACAAGAGAAGCCACTGCAGTGAGAAGCCTGTGCACCACAATGAAGAGTAACCCCTGCTCGCTGCAGCCAGAGAAAGCCTACGTGCAGTAATGAAGACCCAACACAGCCAAAAATAAATAAATAAATTTATAGAAAGTACTATACAATTTTGATGAAAAAATGCTATCGAGAGAGAGATTTTAATTCTGGTTCTGACAGTGATGGTGACCTTAGTTTCTCAGAATCTTAATTGGTTCTTATATAAAGTGAGGGGAGTATACAAGATAATTTTGTAGACCCCTTAGAGCTCTTTAAAAAGTCAATATTTCTATGTTACATAAAATTATACTGTGATATACACTGTATTATTAAAAAAAAGACTTCTAGGTAAGAAGGGAAAGATTTAAAAATCTATGATTTTGTTAATTTACTTCTGAAATTATTGGAGCTCTCTGATGATTCTTATAACTGAATTTTTTCAAATTGATCATTGTAAGAGAATGTGGATATATAATTCTTATTTAGAAAAACACAAGAATGGAGGTCTCATTCCATGGTAAATATGATGATTTCTTACATCCTTACTTAATGGCATGGAAATTTTGAATAATACCAAATGCAATATTCAGTATGTACATAATTTTATCTCTGGTGACCCAGGCTTAGTATGATTAAGGCAGGGCACATTCTTTAATAGGGATCAAAGTAAAACCTCAAACCAGTGGTGTATCAGCTCTTGTCCTCTGGGAAGCAGATGCCAGGACAGAATTAGAAGAGCAAAAAGTATATTGAGGAAAATGTCTATGAATGCTAAAGAGGGCAAGGAGCTGAGATAGACAGGGAAAGCCTTCAGACCTCTTTTTTTAGCTGAACCTTGAGAAAGGAGAGAGGTCAGAGAGGAGGGTGGTTGGGAGGAAGTTCCCACTTCAGTGCAGCTCTGAGGAAGTCTCAGCCAGGCCATGACAATGATTTCCCATTCAAGGTGCCCACATTTGGCAGAAATGGCCAAAGTCTCTTGCCCCTACTCAACTCACTAGTTCACTGAGAGCAGCCAAGAGAAAGTGTGGGCTAGGTGGGCTTGAGTATTTCCGTGAAACCAGAAGATGCAGCAGGTGAAGCTGTCAGCTAACTCAACCTCTCCCAGCAGGTATTGTCTTGACAGGAGATCTGAGTGGCACACCTCCATGGCTGCTACAATTAGTGTGACTTACACCTCTACAATTTTACATACTCCAATAATGGCACTCAATGCATATGAAATATTTGACTCTCAGGAAAAAAGATGAAAATACTGAAAGCAACAAAAATATATTCTTTCCTTATAGAAAATCATTTAAAGTAGATAATCCTTTGAGAAAGAATTTTGTCCTGGGCAGTTTCCTGTAAAGTAAATATGTATTAATGCTTAGTAAGGCTGAGTGGCTGGCTGCTTTCTTTATGAATTAAAGAAATTGATTTGGAGGTAGAAACTTTATTGAGCATGAACTATGCCAATCTGTTTTACAGTTTACATAAATTATTTCATTTAGTCCACACAATAACCTTGTGACATTTCAGTTCTACAAATGAAAAACTGAAATATTTTGGTAGAAACAATGTGGGCTGGTTGAACAACCAACCCATTGGTGCATACTTGTAGAGAGCCTCCAAGGAAATGTAATGTTTGACTGGATGCCTTGAATTTACTAAGGATTGTCTTTCATTAGGATAAGATGGTATCAAGTCAATCTTGCCATAGAAATTAGGGAGTTTCGACAAACAGTCCTGTAATCAAATATAAGTCTTGGATAGTGACATATATAAATATGTATGGGAAATTAACCTTGCAAAAATTTATTCTAAAATTACTTTTCATGATATCTGTTAGGCTCATCATCATTATTGTCTAGCAGAACACAAGTAAATAGGTATTACTGAGAGACTTAACAATGCAGGTGAGGAAAAGATACTGGCAAAAATATCAGCAACAGCATGTGAAGACACATGAAGTAAGAATACATGAAACTGACTAGAGAGATGAAACCAACACAAGAGACAAAGTGATTGAAAAATACAGAAGAACCACAAGAGGAAGAAAATGAAAATCTAAAATTGAAAACTGATATGGAATCTAAAAAATAGTACAAATGAGCTTATTTAAAAAACAGAAACAGACTCAGATACAGGAAACAAACTTATGGTTACCAAAGGAGAAGGGGTAGAGGGATAAATTGAGAGTATGGGTTTAACAGACGTACACAATCATATATAAAACAGACAAACAACAAGGTCTTACTGTATAGCCCAGGGAACTATATTTAATATCTTGTAATAAACTATAATGGAAAATAATCGAGAAAAAGAATATATATGTATATATATATCTATATATATATATAGATAGATAGATAGATATATACATATATATGTATAACCAAATCACTTTGCTGTACACCTGAAACTAACACAATATTGTAAATCAACTATACGTCAAAAAAAAAAACTGAAGAAATCATTAAGAAAAATTATAAAATGGTTTCAAAATAAAAAGTTGGTTTACCCAATTACAGATTTGAAATCTACAGAAAAAGACAATGAAGAAAAAAAATCCTAACTCCAAAGAAATGTTTCCTCTTTTCTCAGAAAAATAATGGGAAAAATTATGCCCCACAGTTTGTTATAGTGTAGTAAATTAACATAAAACAATGCCAAAGTGTGTGCTATGCCATGCATGATAGATTTTACAAATATTTGAGTAGTTGGTTTCAGCAAGGTGCCAAGGGAATGAAAAAGAGCTTGTATTAAAGTTCCTTTTGACTTGTATTACCACAGAGAACACAATAAATGCTAATTAAAAGATTATGATTTTTGCTTTCGAGATTTATAGTTTTGTCTCCAAAAAAGATGTATATACCTGGAGTTCTAAATTGCTCTATGTCAGACAGCTAAATCATGAATAAAGCATATTTTCTCCATAAAGATTGGATGTACATTTACTAGTTCTACTGTTTTTCATTTCAAAACTTCAGGGTCATTAATCAAACCTTAATTTACTTGTGATTAAAGTACATTATCTATTGAGTTAAAACATAAAATACATTGAGATATATTTACTAATAATTTAGCTGTCCATATGCACTATATTAATTTGCATTGAAATGAAACACGACATCTACAGGTGTGACAACATATGATGTCATAATACAAAAATAATGTAACCATAATTATAAACAAAACTATTTGGATTAACTAGGATAAAGAAGAAAGTTATAGTTGAAAATCAACTTCATAGGGCTTCCCTGGTGGCACAGTGGTTAAGAATCTGCCTGCCAATGCAGGGGACACGGGTTTGAGCCCTGGTCCGGCAAGATCCCACATGCCGCGGAGCAACTAAGCCCGTGTGCTACAACTACTGAGCCTGAGTTCTAGAATCCATGAGCCACAACTACTGAAGCCTACATGCCTAGAGCCCATGCTCCGCAACAGAGAAGCCGTGGCAATGAGAAGCCTGTGCACCCCAACGAAGAGTGTCCCCTCCTCGCCGCAACTAGAGAAAAGCCCACACACAGCAACGAAGACCCAACACAGCCAAAAATAAATAAATAAAATAAATAAATTAAAAAAAAAAGAAAATCAACCTCATAAAATACCAAAGCAAAATTAATCTAATTAATTAATCAAAATTAATTAATCAATATTAAATTGAAAAGCAATAAGTATAGTTAAAATAAATCTAAATAAGATAGTGTTAAATTTAACATATTTGTGCTCATTATACAGTTACTGATTTTTAACACTAAGTATTATTATGCTCCTTTAATAATATAATTCAATTTCTTAAAAAATTTTCTTCTCACAATTTTATTTTATCAGCAGATGCACAACTTAATCTGTGTGCCAAAATATTAATATTTGACATTTGCTAAGGATTTAATAACATATAAGATTAAATTTGCTAAGGATTTAATCACAGTAAAAATATTAAAATAAATAACATTCTCTTCTGATTCAGTTAAAGAACAATTTGCTAAAATGATAGGCTCTTGTACATGTTTTATATAAAAATGTATGTAGGAATAATTAAAATAATCTACATATGTAATTTAACATATATTTTCACATATGATTTCAGTACTATGATCTCTTATTTACTTTATTGAGTATATTTCCAATCTTCTCTATCGGATTCTCTAGGTACATGGAAGCTAAACATGATGCCTTATAAATATTCATTTCTTAATATCAAATAGAGTTACATGGAAACAATAGAGTGTACTTAGAAAAAAAGGGCTAGGCCTACCTTGCTCAAATCTCACTAGGCTGCCGTTTCTGGAAAATGCCACTTAAACTGTCTGGGTTCTAATTTATTTACCTGTAAAATGAGAAAGAATATGGAACCTCTAGAAGGTTACATATAACTGATATGTAGACTAAATTTCAGATATACAAAAAATACCTATAGAGCATTACATGTAGTAAGTGTATTGTAAATTTTGGTTTTTATTCATGACTGGTTATGTATTCAGTAAGTATTGGCCGACAAAGCAGATGCCATAAGATGGAATATTTTTTAGGATAGAAAATTATACTTGCTACACTGATTATTTTGAATCATATTATACTTAAAACTCAATTCAAATCTGAGAAGAAATTATAGGAGATATTTTGTTAAACCGTTACACTTTGTCACAAATTCTGCCTGAGGCGAAGTGTAATTGTTTTAACAATAATAGAACTGAAATTCTGTCTTCCAGTTCTAGATGAAGCATCGTTGTTTATGTAACATAAAAAGTATCAAAATAATTTTTTCTCTCATGGTGAAACTAATTTTTATTTTCAGAAAACAATGACCTAGTATAAATTAGACAATTTTTAAAAAATGATTATCACAATTGCTGGAGCTTTTAATTATCCTTTAATAGATTCCTTAATCTTCCATTTACTTCATTCTCATCAGCAGTCTTATAAAAGCTTAATATATAAAGAATTATAATGTCATCTGTTATTGCTCTGAAGCTTCTTTTTTAGTTTGTCAGCAGTATTTTCTTTATGTTAAATTGAAAGATGTAAATATAAAATACTAGATTTTTTAGTACACTGAAGAGGTACAGACTGAGCATGGGTTAGAATATGAAGATTTTGTCTAATATATTACTTTTGTTCCAGGTTGGCTGAATTATAGAGTTCTAATTTTTGATCCTTATTTTCAATAGCTGTACACTGAATAAGATTTATTTATCATGTAAACTAATCCATTAACCTCAAAATGATTTTCAGAAATCTATTACCTTGCAATATTTCTCCACAATAGTGTTTGAAAGGGAGAAATAAAGAGGAAAAAAAAAAAAAAGAAAGGAAGATATGTTGTTCAGTTGAACAAGGTTTTCTTTGAATTCATTTGTATGGTAATTTAATGCAATAAGATGTATTTCTACCTTCTTTTATAAAAATAGTAAATATATATATTTTGTAATAGCAAAAACAATACAGAAGGGTATAATCTGAAAAGCCTCCTTCGTTTAATCCCTTCCAAACAATACAACTTCATATAACACTGTGAAAATTTTAAATATGTTAGCTCCAAAAGTTTAAATAAACTTTTAAGAAAAGTAAATTGAGACCAGAGGCCATAAATTTCAATATCATGAAACTGAAGAAAATGGGAGACTTTGAGTTGGAGGAAAAGATCCTTTGAGATTACAAAGGATTAAACTTCCTAACATTGAACAACTTCTTGTAAAATGAAAAAAACAAGGCAAGAGAATATTTATGTATGTTAGATACCTTAAAATACACTAAAATATAAACAGTATCTAGATTTGCTCAAAAGGTCTGTCAGGTGTATCATTTTGACTTAATCTTACTTTGTCATTATCAGGATTAAATCCTGATTTTTTTAAAGGAAACTTTTCTATGAGTTTCTATTTTAATAGGTTTATTCTAATGTGATTCTCAGTCTTAAGAGAATTATGTTTATAGTTTTGTTGAGTCAGCTTGGACTTGGAAATCAAATTTGAATTTCCTCACTAATCTTGCAATATTTACCTTAATGACAAAGCTGTCACAGATCTTGATATAAATAAAAGTAGTATGACAGTTCTAATTTACTTGAGTTTAAAAAATCTGTGTTTACTTCCTTACGTTAATTTGAATGCAAGTCAAAATTTATATTGCATGTGATAAAATAATTTAGTGCTAAAATCATAGTCTTTAGGTTTATTCCTCACGGGTGACAATTTCTTGTGTATCCATCCAGAAATGTGCTCTTCCTACCTGTACAAGAGAAGATGGATACTTTTATATATACATATATAAAAGCAATCTATTCTCAAATTTGCTTTATGTGTATCAATGTATCTTGGATATTGAATTATCACTAAAGGCTGAATTGTCAAACAGACTCACACGATTTATAGACCCTGCCTAATGTGACTACTAATAGAGCATCAGTATCTGCGAAGTCCCCAAACTATCACACTTAGCTTCCTATAAGTCTCCTTTCCACACTGGGAGACATTTGGGTTTGGAAAAGACAATGAAGCACCATCTGCAGTATAAGTCAGTCTATCAGTAACGCTTATTTTCAGGATATATCATGTGTATTCTGCTAAAAGAACTCACTGATAAAAAACTGAGGATATCCTAACACCCTAGAGGTTATCTCTCAGCTGGAAAATGCTACCAGTATACACATAGGAGGAGTGCCTAAGGCATCCTGAGGAAGGGAGTACCTAGCAGACCTACTTTTACTCAGTCTTTCCTAGATATCCTTCCACATCAGTATCCAGAAATCTTCCTCATCCTTGGTAAATGCATGGTTGTCTACTATTAAATGGATGTTCCTTTTTTTTTTTTTTTTTTACCAGAGCCTTATTGATGAACTCTATACTTACCTCAAATTCTATAATAAATAATGCTACAATTGCAACCAAATATTTTTATAGCTACTTCTCATGTGTGGCTCCTTGACTAAAAGTCTAGAAAATGATGTATAAGCAAAAGTGTTGGAAAGATATCCAGGAAGTGTCCTTAGAAGAAAATTTTAAATTCCTAGATGTCTAACTGCTGGGGCAAGAGATACATAACTTGAAAATTTTGATAAATGTCACAAAATGATTTTCAAACAATTTTCACCAGTTTATAATCACCACACCATTGACAGTATATGAGTGCCTGTTTTTTCACATCCGGACAGAAATAAACAGTTTTAACCTTAAACATCTTTGATAAATTGATAATTAAAAGTCGTATTTTAAATGTGTTTTTCATTATTTGTAAACAAATTTGTGTATGTACAATAAGGTTTGTGAGCATAAAATAAGAAAATCCAAAATATCGGGAGCTTAAATCTCATAATGGTGCATTTCTCTCCTATTAAAAATAAAACAAGAATTGAGAAGTAGGGTACCCAGGGCTGGTGTGGCAGCCCCTCAAAGTCGATTGTGATCAGTCTCACGTCTCTAACCTCATGCACATGTTCCAAACAGCTCCTGGAGCCTTAACCATCACAGGTGTGTTCAAAAAAGAAGAAAAATCAAGTAGGAAGATGAAAGACATGCTCCTTCTCTTTAAAGGAGACTTCCTGGATGTGTCTCCCCAACACTTATATTTACATATTTCTTTGAGACCTCTAGCCAAGTGGCCACACATAGCTGCAAGAGAGATAACTATACAACACGTTTATTTTAATTTAATTTAATTTTATTTTATCTGACCTTATTTTTTTTTTTTGCTAAGAAAAATGAGAGAATGGCTATTGGAAGACAACTAGAAGTATCTGAGTCTGAACATCTTTTTTATGGATTTAATAACCATTTGCATATTATTTTTCCTGTGTAATTCATATTCATGTTAATGATAAATTTTGGTTTTTGTTATATTGGTTTTAAGAGCCCTTTCTATATTCAAGTATTAAAACCTTTATCAGGTGTTTGAGTTGCAAGTTTATTTTTTCCTAGATTATAGTTTTTCTTTTGATCTAGTTGATGACTCAGTATGCTTTTAGACTCTGTGGTTGAACTTTCTAAGGTGGTCATAATTTGAAAGTCACCAGGGTAAGAGATTTCTTAATTTTTTTTATATAAGGAAATAGATATAAACACTAAACCATGTACATTAAGCCAAATGGTGTTAAAGAAAAAAAATTATTCTGACACTTGTTGAAATGGTAAGGAGGACTTTATTCAGGACTATTGCAATAACAGAGAGATGGATTCATCCATGACTACAATAAGGACAAGTGGGCACTTAGAGCCAAGGAGCAGGGTGAGGTGTCAGTGGATGGAAAATGGCGCTGAGGAGATATCAAAGGTAAAGAGATGTTGCTAAACTGACTTAGTAGGATTCTTGCTACAACTGGACTAGGTAGGCCAAAGACAAGCCCCAAAGATGAAGCCTAGTCAAAAAATGGGCTCAGGGGAGCCTAACTAAAGTTTGGTCAAAGAGAATTCTTAGCCAATATTTGTAAGATAGAAGGAGCTAGGTAATAAGTGAAACTTCCTTGCAAATAACCCTTTATTTTGACTTCCAATGAGAGTCAAATTATAGTGGGCTATTGAATATCCATTGGTAGTAAAATGAATCAATAATAAGCATTAGAAAGAAATGCTGGAAAAGAAAAAGTGAAGCAAGAGGAACGAAAGGCAATCCATACAGCTGTCATTGAGAATATCCAATATCCACACTTATCAGAAGGTATGTGAGTGGTCTCTTTATTAAAAAAAATTAGTGATAAATTGTTAAAGGTAATGTATTTTGTATTCATAAACCACGACTTATAATTTTCAAGGAACATGCAAACTATAACCAAAATAAAATATTTTAAGGTTAGAAGATTATAACAATTTGAACATTGTGTGCTTTGTAAAACTTGCCAAATTAAAAAATAAAATGCATGGAATTAGAAATGAGATTTGATGTTATTGTTAGTTTAAGTTAATGGGTTATGACATAGTGTGGAAAAACAAAACAGGTATTGTATTGGCAAAAAATAAAGACACCAAAAGTATTGGGTTGGCCAAAAAGTTTGTTTGGGGTTTTCCATAACATTGTACAGAAAACCCCAAACGAAATTTTTGGCCAACCCAATACTTCTCCTATGTATCACCTGAGATGTCAAAGGAAAATTACAAACTAAGATTTCATTATGCAATAAAAAATATGTGTCAACCTTTTAATATTATTTTGGTGATTATTGTGTAATATGTAGAGAGAGTTTCATTAAAAGCAAAATATTAGTATTTTTAGGGTGTTTTTAGGTTAATATAGTAGAGAAAGTATGCACAATAAATTGTTACAGCATTTATCTGAAAAATGCTCTTGCATAGGTAACTCAAAAGATGAGAATAATAATGTAAGTTATAATATTTTGCATTAGAAATTTTTTATGACAGAAATTTCTAATTCTGTTATTCTTAATGAGAATTTGAAAGGCATCATATCTGGAAACCAATTTCACTGCCATTATGCATGGAATAAAGGATAACTGAGTCTGTAAAACCACAAAGCTGTAATGTAGCATCTTTTTAATTTCTGGTGAATGAAATGAAGCACTCATTACACTGCATAAATTAATTGGTAATCATCATAATCCACAGAGTTCCAATGAAATCACAATGAACTTTGTGGAATTAAAAGCTTCAGACCATCTTGTAATTATGTTAGCAGCACTGTTTCTCGTGTAAAAATGTCATAGAAAATAAATGAAGTTAATATTTACCTCATGAGCAACCGTTCCATCATTCATATGGTGAGTTAAACCACTAAGGGCTAATCAAAAACTATATACCAGTGATGTCAATGGAATATAACTCACCATGAGAAAAAATTTGCTATGGACTAAATAAGGTACAATCCAATGTGGAAAACAAGTAACAGGTCCCAAAGAAGTTATTTGAATGGAGAGGTGTTGCTGTTTTCTTAAGAGATTATGTACAATAATCATATTTAGAGAGTTATACAGACAAATAACCACAATTTTATATCCAAGAACAGGGTCTGGAATGCAAAGTTCCATTTTCTAAATATAAGGTTGTATATATCTCTACCTTCAATGTGAAATTTGGCTTCACTGGGAGCATGTTTATATATATTATATAAAGATATTATATAAACATATATATAACATATAAACATTCAATTATATAGCATATACTTTTTATATTTTTATAAAATGTTGATAAGATTAAATGTTTCAAAAGTATGTCTCTTTTTTTAGAAGTTAATGTTAGTTTTTCATACATGTTAGGTGGGTACTCAACAAATATTTATCATAATCATATTATATCTAATAATTCAAAGTAGTTAGAAAATAAAAATGTATTTCCCAACACTGTATTCTAATAATATAAACAATGACTTGAGAAATTCCAAAATAGCATAAACACAGACATACACATTCACGACATAGATACATACATGCAATCATACATACCTACACACACACACACACACACACATATATATACACACACATACATATAATTTATCTTCAGGGCATGTTTATATGGTTGAATGTAATTCATATTGGCAAGTAAACCTGACTTTCTCACTGGATGTTTTTCTCAAGGTCATTGTGCTAAATGTTCTTGGCAGGCTACTCTTTAGTAAGGATCTAACAAGTTTCATCAGAATTTGATCTACATCAGCAAAGATGATGAAAAGTTTTCCTCTTGAGGGCCAGCCAACTCTTATTAATTGGTAGCGTCTGCCTGGATTGTTACATTGAGAAAGATCTGATGTTGTATACAGGTTTAGCAAGAAAGATCATTAACAATGAGGAAGAGGAGCCTATATGGTATTTTTTGTCTATTCCTCTACTCATTACAACCAAAGACTTGGACCTGAAAGGTCATCTCAGGAAACCAATTATGTTATTCATGGCCAGATACTAAGAAAAAATGATTTCCCCCATCTTCTGCACACTCATAGGATTTATAAACATTATTTAGATATTATTACAACTTTTCATGATTTTAAAAGTCATTCTTTTCTATTAGAGTTTGAGCTTCTCTATGGCATTATTTCTATGTAGTAATAATCAATAAATGTTCATTTCATGAATAAATAGATGAAAAGATAGTGTCAGTCAGAGATTTTGACATTAATATTTTATTTGTGGAAGCAACCCAAAAGCAACTATTGAAGATATAATTCAGTCCTAGGGCCAAATACATGATCCATGTGTTAAATCAAATTGGCATGATATATATTTCCTATCCTAATGGACTGTATAATTTAATTCATCAGAAAAGATCTCTTGTCTGCCAAAGGCAGCTCTTTCATTTAACCTTATCACATGGTTTGGAAAGAACCTTCTTTGTTTCCTGAATGAGTTCAGCTTGATTTCTCCTAAATGCAGCCAGATTTGAGAGAATGGCAGAGACGTAGATAGGGAAAGAAGAATACAACCATGAACTTCTACAGAATAATTACTACTTCAGAGGAGGGCTGTTGAGTACTAGACACTATTGGAAAAGAGCCTTGTAATGCCACATAAAATGAAAACTGGCACAGAACCCTGAAATCAATGTATTTCCCAAATTTCAAAAATACCAACTTTAACATAAGATGTGCCAAATACACTTCATTGGCAGCCTTTGGCTGTAAAAGTTTATATATTTTTTATTCATCTACCTTCTCATTTATTCATACAACATATTATGAGCTCTTTTTTTATGGGCCATCGACTCTTCAAGACACTGAGGATTCAAAGAAAAATAATACAGAAAATCTTCCATGGAGGCCATTGATTTACCTTGCTAGATTGTTATGGAGAACGTGGTAAGTATGGGTTTACACTCTTTCAAGTGTTCAAATAATGAAATATATCTGGCATCACTGAATATATACTGTTTAGAAAGTAGACAGCAAAATAATTCTTTATACTGAAAATACTGCAAATATTTTTAAAAGTAAACATTTAATTCCATTTTTTAGAGGAAATAAAGATCTATTGGAAGTCATGGAATTTTCTTCAGTAACTTCTAATTAATATTAATAATAAAAATGACAAACCAAAAATACTGCCACCCATTTTCTCATAAAAATGAGTATATATTTTGTGCTAAGACCTGGGATTGAAAAGTATGAAAATATTATATTCTGTGCCTTTGATAAACTCAGACATTAACGATTTTTCTAAGATATGCAAAAATACAAGCAAACAAGATGCTTGTTTCACGCCGAGGTGTTCAAGGAAAGCTTAGCTGAAAAGTAGGGGAATAAGAATGGAAAAAGAAATCCCAATAGAGAGGACAGCATATGTAAACAATACTTTCATCATGGCATGTTGGCAAATAATATTCTCCTGGAGAAGGAACATAAATTATTTTCAGGGGAGGGGCTAGAGATGAGACCTTTTCCCTTTTTATAGGGATACCAGTTATATTGGCTTACGGCCCACATCTTAACTAATTACATCTATAATGACCCAGTTTCCAAATAAGGTCACATTCTGAGGTACTGTGGTTTAGAACGTCAACATACGAATTTTCAGCTGCAGGGCCGGCGGGAGATGAGCAGATACAACCCATAAAATCTCTAAGATTGTGCTCTGTCAGCACTTTTCTATAGCTATAAGTGAGCCACGTATGTAATTTTAAAATGTCTATAGCCACATTTAAAAAATTAAAAGGAACAAGAAAAACAATTTCAAAACTATATTTAATTTAGCCCATGTTTTGTCGACCTATCAGTAGGGATGCCATCAGCTAGAAATGCCTGGGCATGCTCACCGGGGCCCTATTCCTCGAGGCAGGCCTCACAGACATTCCCTACTGGTGCCAATGTCCTGGCTGGACCAGCCCTTGGGATTCTTATTATGATTACAAGACACACCGTAGCAACAACCGTCAAAGAACTCTGAAAAAACAAAGTTTATTATTCACAAGGGGCCACACAGCGAGGTCCTTGGGAGAGGAGAGAAAGTGCAGGCATGGACCTCGGTCTCTGCCTTTATTGGGGTCGAGGGTGGGGTGTCTGGGGTTTCGAGGCTTCATTCTTTATTGGCAAATTTAAAACATAAGAGTGAGACTTAACGGCACAGGAAGAGAAAAGCAGGGTCACTCAAGTGTCAGTTATCTAGGTCAACCAGGGGTTTCTGAAAGGGGAATTTCATGGGTGTGGGCTGAACTGGGTTCTTATCTAGTTGATTAGTTAGTAGTTGTGTCATAAAGTTGGCAATTTGTTTATTTGAGATGGATGTCTTTGAAAGTGGATGCCTATGCAATCAGAAGCTTAATGTCAGGCGCTTACACTACAGCCCATTATATACAAACTATTATTATTGCAATGTGTAATCAATATAAAAATTACTGAGATGTTTTACTTTTTTTTTTTTCTTGCTCAAGGCTTTGGTATTGAAGATGAGGGCAGTTAGATCCATTAAACTGTAAGTTGCTTAATAAAAAATGAACTGCAACCTGCCTTTACCAATCAAGCTCATTTTAATTGTTTTTACAGAAACTTGCATGTCCTCCAAGCGTCAAGCAGCCTAATCAAGTTGTTTGCCATAGCTGTTCTTTCAGGAACTTGGAGTCAGCTCTGTCCAGTTCAGGCTCCAGCCGGTTAGGACTGGTTGGGACCCGACTTCCCTGGTGGTCCAGTGGTTATCACGCTATGCTTCCAGTGTAGGGGCACGGGTTCGATCTCCGGTAGGGGAAGTCCAGCATGGCATGTGGTGTGGCCAAAATTTTTTTAAAAAGCCTGGTTGGGACCACCAACCATCCAACTGGGCACGTGTGAATGTCCCACTGGTGACCTTTTGACATCAGAGGGCCCAAAACTCCACCCTTAGAACACGTCAAGGCTGCCATTTTCTTAATATACGTCCCATGAAGAAGCCTGTAGCTTAGTTGCACCTGCGCAGGAAGACTCTTACCTTATCCTTTTCTCATCTCCAATCATCTTTCTCCATGCTTTCCACACCTCAGGCAACCTTGATTCTTTATCTCATAAATATCCCAAGTCCCTTGCCCTCAGGGAGATGGATTTGAGACTTGCTCTCCCATGTCATTGCTTGGCTACCTCGTGGATAAATCTTTTCTCTGCTCTAAACCCTAGCATCTCAACAGTTGGCTTGTTGTGCACTGGGCAAATAAACCTCATTCAGTAACAATGTCAGGTCTGTATTTCATACTTACAGTAAGTACATCTTGATCCAAACTAACCGTATTTAAAGTGCTCAGTAGCCACCTTTGGCTAGTGGCTACTGCACTGGGTAGAACAACTCCAGAGCACTAGTTCTTAATATTTTTGTTATGTTTTGCTTTTCCTATGAACTCCTTGTTAGTCTTGCAAAACAGGGATTGTATCTTAATAAATGTGTTATTTATATTTTAGACATTTATCACAGAAACTGGCAAACCATCTGTGAAGCAGGTAAAACCGGCCTGAGGAAGAAGAGTCAATGTGAGATTGCTGAGAGCTGATGGGCCAATGGAAGGTCAGAAAGTAGAAAAAGTGTTTGCAAGCTAATCTAGACTAGCAGTTACTTTGATAAAATTGCAAGCATGGGTTTACCTTCCATTTTGTGTAATATGCTGTGTTAGTTTCCTATTGCTGCTGTAACATATTACCACAATTTAGTGGCTTACAACAACAAAAATGTATAATCTTAAAATTCTGGAGCTTGGAAATCTAAAATGAGTTTTAAGGGGCCAAATTCATGTTGTTGGTCAGGTCATGCCCCTTCTGGAAGCTTTAGAAAATAATTAGTTTCCTTACCTTTTCCAGCTTCGAGAACTCTATTCCTTGCATACCTTTCCTCTTGGCTCCTTTCTCCATCCTCAAAGTCAGCAGCTGAATATCTTCAAATCTCTCTCTGCTTCCTTCATTATGTCAACCTCCGTTTCCCTGATCCTGCCCCCTCTTACAAGGATCTTTGGGATTACATCATGTTCACTTGGGTAATTCCGGACAACCTCCCCATTTCAACACCCTCGAAACAACCACATACACAGTCTCTTTTGCCATAAAAAGTACATTTACAGGGATTAGAGTGTGAACATCTTTGGTGGCCATTATTCAGCCCACCACGTATACCTATTGATTTGAACATTTATTTACTGAAAAAGCATGTATAAATAATTTTAAAATATCTGTAAAATATAAATATTAATAAATCATTTGTTCATTAATATTAGTATTAGTATTCATTAGTATTCATTAGTATTCAATTCATTAGCATTAAATAGCCATAAGGATTATATGTAGATTTTTTCAGGTTGCACAATTATATTTTTTCTAAATATTTTCCAAATATACAAGTAAAATATATATATTTTTTAATTAGCTAAATTGAGTGTGATTTGAAAGAAGGAAAAAATAGCACACTCGGAACTGTGTATGTGAGAGACTTCTATTCCTTTATATTAGCATTTAGAGTTAATTTGTGTTTACAGCAGAAAGCTTAATAGTATTTTAATTAAAACTATACAGATCATAAATTTTAATAATTAATGTAATTTAATTTAATACCAAAAGATATGTGAGTTGCATAGAAATTGTCTTCCTGCTTTTTCTTTTTTTCCAATTGCTCTCTCCAGTAAGGGAAACATTTGTCACGTTATTTTTCCTACAAAGCCCTGCCTAATTCTTGCCACCCTCTTCTCACTCCTTCAGTAAGTGGAGACCTAGTAGGATAAAGCACAATGCCAAAGTATTGTCAATAAGTATCCTGCCTGACATCAAGTATTTTATAACTCAACAGGAGATAATGGCTAATAAAACTGATAAGACAGAAACGCTTCAAATAATTGCTCACTGTCATAACCCCACTATGCGTTTCTTCTGTGCTGTTTAATAAATCAGCATGATCAAATTTGCCCAGTAATATTTTTCAGAATAACAGACTAGACTTGTCCTTCTTTATATAAACACTGCACCTAGGATTTAAATGCTGTTTTGTTATCAAAAATTATACTTTTTAGGTTCTATTGATATGAATTATGAGCAATTCTATAAATGCAATAAGTTGGCCTGTGAGGGAAAAAAAATCTTTTATAATAATATAACAACATCATCATTATCACCTAAATCATTTCTAACAGCATAATACTACTGCTAAACAACTGGGAACATTATTTTAAATGACTTCTCTTAAATCTATAAACAAATATTAAAGAAATGCTTTGAGTACTAGGTTTAAATAACACTAAACAGACCTATATCATTCCTTATAGTATTGATTTATGACTCATGTTTTATCTAGTTACAATTTCCTTAAAACATAGTGCCTAGAAAGTTCTCTTTGGATAGCATTTATTATTAATCAATTTGCCTATTTTGACAAAATCCTAACTGTGCTTTACTCGGCTAGAAATTGTTGTAGAGATATTTAATGAGACTACCATTAAATAAATTCCCCTGATAATAATTTTACTTTTTTTTTTTTTTTTAAGAGATTTCATTATTATGGTCATTTCATTTTTTTTTTAAATTAATTAATTTATTTATTTATGGCTGTGTTGGGTCTTCGTTTCTGTGCGAGGGCTTTCTCCAGTTGTGGCAAGCGGGGGCCACTCTTCATCGCGGTGCGCGGGCCTCTCACTATCGTGGCCTCTCTTGTTGCGGAGCACAGGCTCCAGATGCGCGGACTCAGTAATTGTGGCTCACGGGCCTAGTTGCTTCACGGCATGTGGGATCTTCCCAGACCAGGGCTCGAACCCGTGTCCCCTGCATTGGCAGGCGGATTCTCAACCACTGTGCCACCAGGGAAGCCCTAATTTTACTTTTTATAATAGTACAAACTATTATTATTATAATGGAACTTCTTCAAATTTGCTAAGAGTAGAAAATCCTTCTTGCCAATAAGTTGAAAGAAACTATCCTCATTTGAGAGGCAATATATAACAACGGTTAGGGGCAGCCTAGCTTCGAATCCTGGTTCCACTCATGTGACCTTGGACAGATCCATCAGTTTCCTCACATAAATTGAGAATAATAATCCCTACCTCATAGTGTTTTTGTGAGGAATAAATGAATTCATAAATGTATAAGCCTTAGACGATTTCAAGTGCTCAGAAAATGTTAGCTGATATTAGGTCTTCTGTATTAAAAGAGAATGATAGTTGGGGCTTCCCTGGTAGTGTGGTGGCTAAGAATCTGCCTGCCAGTGCAGGGGACACAGGTTCGAGCCCTGGTCCGGGAAGATCCCACATGCTGTGGAGCAACTAAGCCCGTGTGCCACAACTACCGAAGCCCACCCACCTAGAGCCCGTGCTCCTCAACAAGAGAAGCCACTGCAATGAGAATCATGTGCACCGCAATGAAGAGTAGCAGCCCCCACTCGCTGCAACTAGAGAAAAGTCCGTGTGCAGCAACGAAGACCCAACACAGACAAAAATAAAATAAATAAAATTAAATTAATTAATTTTGAAAAGACAATGATAGTAATTGTGATAAATCACTATATGATTGCTAAAAGAAAACAGAAAAGAAAAAGAAATTCGATGGTCATATTTTACAATGCATTGAATTATGGTATAATTTCAGAATTTATACAAGTGAAGCTTATAGAAAATGCCTACTATGTAATAAGTGCCCAATATACATAATAATTATTTCTATTATTAGTGGTAGTATTAATTGAGTTTTTTGAGACTGGTATAATCTTGATCCAAAACTGATACGGGCAGTGCAAATATTAAAGAGTACAGGACAGTTTGCCTATGAAACTGAGCCAAATTTCTAATTAAACTACTAGCTAAATGTTTCCAATGCTGTGTTTAAACAATAAACCATAATTAAAAAGTGTTTATCCTAAGAATAAATAGTTTATCATCGGAAAAATCTACCCCTGTAAGATACCACAAAACTAAATAAACAGGAAAGTTTGACACAAAGCATTTGATATATTCAACAACTATTCATTTCCTTTTTAGGAAAAAAGGAATAAAGGCAACTTCTTTAATCTAATAGAGGTTATCTATATAAACCTTATAAAACATATAATTGTACATAATGGAAAAGATTTGAACCATTCAACTTATAATTGGGAAAAAATAAGGTTTTACACTATTTAGGGACAACATTCAAATATTTAAAAACTTATTCAGAACCAATACCAAACACTGAGATCTGATGCTGTCAAGTCCCGCTGGATTTTACCAGCATATTTCCAGCTTTGCTACAAATTTGCTACAAGTATTAGATTTGAGTATCTAGCCAATACAACAAGACAAAAATGCAGAGTATGATAATTGTACCTAGAAAATCTAAAGCAATTCACAA
This sequence comes from Balaenoptera musculus, assembly GCF_009873245.2. Lineage (NCBI taxonomy): Eukaryota > Metazoa > Chordata > Mammalia > Artiodactyla > Balaenopteridae > Balaenoptera > Balaenoptera musculus. The sequence continues at coordinate 111,673,487 of NC_045788.1, forward strand.
GTCATTAGAAACACTGAGTTCAGCAAGATAGTTGGATATATACTCAGTGGAAGAAATAAGCACCATTATTCTCCATTTGTGTTTAGTAGAAATAAGATAATATTTACCACGTCTAGAAAAAATATAAATTAAGCAGTATCTTAAAAATGAACAAAATCCTTATGAAACATTTAAAGATATAGAATACATAGAAAACAACGTAGTAAAGGTATCAATTATCATTGATCTAGACTGTAAGGTGACTATAAATTCAACCATATTCTTCACAGGATTTTGAGAATGTACAAAGGAGAAATGTACAAAATTATTCTGAAATTTATATTAAAGAACAAAAGTTCGTACAGAATTTTTTTGAAAGAAATAAAAAGAGCAAAGGAGAGAATTCCCTATTATGGTATACATTGCAAATCTATCATAAATAACACTGATGCCACTAACGCATTCTTAGACAAACAAACCAATAGAACCAACCAAGGAAATAGACCCATGTATATTATGGGGACTTGTAAGTGATGGTAGCACTAATCAGTTACAGAAGAATGGATTGTTTATTGGGGCAGGGAATATTAGTTCACTACTTGGAGAATAATGTATTAAACCATAAAATTATGTCACGGGAATAAAGTATAAGTGAGAAAACTACTCTATAGAACATTGAGATGTAAATAAAGAAAAACATCTATATAAGATTAAGGTGGGGGAGAGATGTTATTTAAAAAACAAAAATATGCAACAACAAAAGAAAAAATGTGGTTTTAATCACATGGATATGAATGGGTCATATTCTATAAAAGACACCATAGTAAACAGAAAAATGACAAAGAAATTTGAAGAAGATAGGTGCAATATAGCATAATGACATAGGGTTAAATCTAATATATAATTTTCAATCTATGCAAATTAACATAATTTGATAGGCAATTCACAAAAGAAATAATTTAAATGGTTAATATACATATAAGAGATATCTAAGCTCATTAGTAACTAGAGGAATACATATTAATGCAATAATGAGAAGCACTTTCTTTAATCCACTAGAAAGACAAAAATCTAATTTTATTCTTGTATATTTATACACAGAAAGTCAAATGAAAAATTGAACCATCAGTAAAATGCTAGAGAATTTCTTTCTCTTTATTCATAACCCCTTAAAATATTGACAAGTTTTAGGTAATAGATTTTTGCCTTTCTAGTGGATAATTTTATTATTAAAACAAGTAATAATTAGGAAAGAAAAGGTAAAAAGAAACGTGTTAACTAGAAAACATGACATATACTATACACTTTCAAATTTGATAAATTATATCAAATAGGCACAGGGAACTTAATTGTTATATATATGCCATAAGATTTGCATGAAATTAGTATCTTTAAAGTAAGGGTATCTAGCATTAAAAAATAAATGAGCATTTTTGGTTCTTTCTTGCCATTCTCCCATAAATTTTAAGAACGTATATTACACACAGATAGAAAAGTATTTTCTATTACAATTGGTTAAAATCTCATATATATATATATATTTAAGCTATGGTCTTACGAAAAGACGGGTATATAAGCTATAGTTCTGTGAACAAACATATACATATACATATTTAAAATATCTATATAAAGATATATATAATTTTCATAGAACCATAGCTTTTTTTCCTGAAACTGATGAAGCACTGGTCTCAAATTTTAAAAATAGGATAGTCCATATTCAAGGGATGAGAACGTGAAAGAGGCATTACTTCATAGGTCATGGGAAACTTCAGTGGGTGGCTGAGACAGCTGACGATCTTCAAGGGAACGAAGGGAATATGAGAGTTTTTCTAGAAAGCGGGAGCTGAGTCATGAAGTGCTATAATTACTAGGTTTAGAAATCAATTCTCCTCATCTTAGGAAGCCAGTATATTCTATCCAAAATTAGAGCTACATGAAATGGTAGCTGTGAGCTAGTTAACCCTCTTTACTGACTTTTCCCTTTAGTAGCTGAATGTGTACTGAATGCAGAACAGTTGGTAGCATCTGAAATGGTTAATGTTTGATGGCAGTATTCAGTACTAAATGAAAACACTTGAGATTCAATATTGAAAGTTTCATGAGATATCAGAATCTGAAACCCGACCATCATTTAAACTTGCTCACCTATATTTTAAGTTTTTTTAATGCCCTGAATTAGATATTATATTTCTGGTGCATATTAATCTTTCAGTATCTACATTTTATTAATCTATATTACTAAAATATACTAAAAACATTTTAAATTGGCATTACAGATATACTTGAATAGCTATAGTTAAAGCTAAAATATAAAATAAAGCTAAAAAATGTGTGTGAGCATTTATTATAATGCACATACACAACTGAAAAGGAAAAAAATGAATTGCTTTTACAGTTTTGTGTCTCAAGTATTTGACAACTTCAACATGTTTTACAACTACTTATGAAATGGAGAAACATTTAAAAAATAAAATTACCCCTCACTTAGGAGAGTACGTTTCACAGCACAGACCAAAAGGAAATTTCTTCTCTGTGCCCACCCGTGGATGGCACTCTCTGGATCTCTCTCCTGGATCGATGTCAAGTCAACAATAATTATTATTCCAAAACAAACTCTGAGAACAGCAAGCCTGGCTCAGGCAGCTTGTGCTCCAGCCAAAAACTGAGGCATAACTGCCAGCTCTGTCATTCTTCTGGCTTTCAGAAATGTGAGGGAAAGTGTGGGAAGAACTGTTTACAAACTCTCGACTATGCCCCTATGGATGGCAATTCTGTAAATCATCCATGGAGCACAGAGATGCCAGGAAGTGAGTGTTGATGTGTAAAAGGTGTCTCCACCATTTTGTATCTTGTTCCCAGAAAATTTAAGGAGGACAGATCGAAATTCAGAAAATCAGTACTTATCTCAAGAGTTTGTTCAGTATCTTAATTTAGGTTACTAGATCCTAGATCAATAATTTGAATGCAAGTAGTTTATTTCAAACATGATTCCAGGAAACTTCCATAGGGGAGTACAGAAGTGAGACAGAAATGGGAAAATATTCGTTTCCTAGGGCTGTTATGACAAATTGCTACAAACTTGGTTCCTTAAAACAACAGAAATGTACTCTCTTACTCAAGGTGTTGTCAGGGCCATACTCACCCCAAAGCCTCTAGGGTTAAATTCTCCCTTGCCTTTTCCAGGCTCTGATGGCTCCTGGCTTCCCTTGGTTTGTGGCAATATACGTTGTCTCTACCACCTTCTTCACTGGGCTTTCTTCTCTCTGTGCCTGCAATTTTTGCCTCTTGTAAGAATACTTTCATTGGATTTAAGGCCCACTCTAATCCAGTATGATCTCATCTCAAAATATTTGACTAATTATGTCTGCAAATAGTATAATCTGCAATAATTTCCAAATAAGGTCACATTCTGTGTTTCCAGGATTTGGGCGGGACACTTCAAAAGGCAGACAATTAAGTGTGTGCTACTAAACAAGATCTCCCAGGAAGTAGCTGGAACTCAATCTCAGTGGCAAATTCTGGAAACCAATGGAGAGCTGGAGCGTCAGAGTTCCAAGCCACACCCCGAAAGGGAGGAAATTGACACTAACTCTGTCAATAATTACCTGAGGCTGTTACGGGTGAGGGGGAGGAGTTTACTGGAGATAAGGAGGAGGAGAAGGCAGGTCCTGCTGACCGTATTCAGTGCAGAATGGGTTTCCGCCACCAAAATAAGCTCCAGAGGAAAGAGATGCAGATGTTAACAGCTGGAAGTCCTCTGGTGAGCGCTACAATGGCGAGACCTGAAGCCATGTAAAGAGGGCACCAACTGTCTTTTGCCACAGACAGTTAATCACACAAGTATCAGTTCCATCCATCAAAACTCATTCTTTCAGGGGAAAATATTTCCGCAAATTTCAGTAAATACATTGACTAATTAATGCACAGATGATCTATATGAAATGATAGATAATAGAAAAAAAATTCAACTTCATCTTTTTTAGTCAACTTGAAAAAATACCCATATGCAAGATTGGGTAATAGAAACAGTGAAGCTAAGGAGATTTTGACGCAAAAGATTGAAGGTGTGGTGTGCGTCCGCCTGACTGCTTACAGTAAAGTGTGAAGGAAGAGCCATGAATTGAAGAAGGAATAGTTAAGTAAAATGGGACCAGAACGTGAAGATTTGGAAAATTCTCAGCCTACCCATACCGCAAAAAAAGGAGAAAGCTTATTCTTAAGAGAACACTGAGGGTATTGCTGCACAACCATTTGATAAAGAAATTAGTATGGATATGAAGGACAAATTTAATCAGCCACTATGCAGCAGGTGCCAGAATAGAAATGAGATTGTAGCAACAAAAACACTGTCAAAGGGACTAAATGAAAAGGAGAAATGAGATGGAATGAAAGAAGGCTGCTAACAGGTGTTTTCTTTGAAGAAAAGGGAGGAAGGACTCCTAAGACAATTCAAGGATTATGAGGGCTGCCACTCCCACTGCAGGCTCAGCGGGTGAGGGTGAGGCTGCTCGCTTTCTCCTTGGTCTCAGTAGGCAGAGCCCTCGCATAAAACTGAGGGAGCCATGCTCCACTGAACTGAAGGGGCAGCTGCCCTGCAGAACCATGGGGCGACACTGCCACTGCAGTGGGTCTGGAAGGCAGGACATCAGGCCAAAGGGAATTATTCTTGAGTCTTCACTTCTAATGAAATTTGCCTTGCTAGGCTTTAGACTTGCTTCAGACTTGCCATCCCTTCCTTTTCTCCTATTTCTTCCTTTTAGAACAGGAATGTCTATCCTCTGCCTGTCTATCATTGTATTTTAAAAGCACGTAACTTGTCTGGTTTTACAGACTCACAGCTGGAGAAGAATTTTGCCTCAGGATGAATTGTATATCAAGTTTCACCCATATCTGATTAAATGATATTTATATGAGACTTTGGACTTTAGACTTTACAGTTGATGCTGGAATTTGTTAAGACTTTAGGGGTGTTAGGATGAAATGAATGTATTTGCATGTGAGAAAGACATAAATTTAGAGAGCTCAGTGGCAGAGTGCTATGGACTGAATGTTTGTGTCCCCCCAAAATTCATATATTGAAGCCATAACCTCCAATGTGACTATACTTGGAAAAATGGTCTGGGAGGAGGTGATAAATATTGAGGTCATGAGGGTTGTGCCCTAATCTGATAGGGCTGGTGACCTTATGAGAAGAGAAGGAGACCCCAGAGCTCTCTCTCTGTCTCCACCTCTCCACCATGTTCAGTCTATGGTATTTTGTTATGGCAGCCTGAGCAGACTAAGACAGTAGCTTTCATGTCACTACTTACAGTCTAGTAATGAAGCCAACATGAAGAAAATAGAGTTGAAATACCAGAGGAACTAAATCCATCTGAAAGTACATGAGTCTCTGAGTCAACTCAAGCCTGAGTTTGAGGAAAATTACTCCTTGATTGTTCAGATATATGACCAATATATGTATTTATTGTTTGAACCACTTTGAGTTTAATTTTCCAGAACTTGGAAACAAAAGATTACTGGCAGTTTAAAAATTAGCACTCTTCATAAATGTGACTATGCCTGTACTCTCCGTATCTCTAAAGATCAAATTGTTCTAATGGATAATATGCAATAGTACCTCCTTCCTTAATGTCTCAGATGGTTAATATTAAATCAGACTTTTTCTGTGGTGATCCTATTAACTGCATGAAGTTTAAAAAATAGATTTGAAAGTATATAAGTGATGTGTGACTAGTATTGTCTTAGTCAGTATGGATTGCTATAACAAAAATACTGTAGACTGGGGGGCTTAAATAACAAACATTTATGTCTCACAGTTCTGGAGGCTGGGAATTCCAAGATGAAGGTGTCAGTACATTCGGTGTCTGATGTGAGCCTTCTTCCTGGTTTGCAGATGGCCACCTTCTTGCTATATCCTCACTTGGCTGAGACAGAGATCATCTCTCTGGTGTCTCTTATAAGAACATGGATTCCATTTATGAGGGCTCTGCCCTCATGATCTAATTACTTCCCAATGTTCCCACTCCAAATACAGTCACAATGGGAGTTGAGCTATATCCTCACTTGGCTGAGACAGAGATCATCTCTCTGGTGTCTCTTATAAGAACACGGATTCCATTTATGAGGGCTCTGCCCTCATGATCTAATTACTTCCCAATGTCCCCACTCCAAATACAGTCACACTAGGAGTTGAGCCTTCAACAGTCGAATGTGGGGGGAGACAACAATTGCTGTATATGAATATAAGTTGTAAGGGTTAAAACATTTAGTACATTAGCATGTTTTTTCTGGATATATTATTACATATTTCAATCTCTGTATGTCTCTATCTTTATGTCTCTATCTGTAGATAGCCATGGAATACATCATTCTATTTATCTATATCTATCTTTTTTCCTATAAAATAGAATATATACAAGTAAGTCATTAGAACTGAACTCCCAGACTCCCCTGAGAAAAATATATAAATCAGAATATCTTTAGTTATTTTTTTCTTTGGTATTTTGTTTTTCCTATATATTGCCTAAGACCATTTCCTGTGTCACTGTTGTTTTGCTATTTTGAATATCACCTATTTCCTATTATGCTGAGAAACTCTAATCACATATGGAGCTATTCCTCACATGGTTGCATGTATTATAAATAATAACAAGTTACTCTTCGTGGAAAGTCTTTAAGATCTGACAGGTTAAATCTCTAAGGCAGGTCTTTGGGACTATTGGCACTCTTTCATGAAAGTGTATGTTTGTGTATAAGGACATTTTTCTGAAACGAAGATTTATAAATTTCATCAGGCCTTATTAAAGCCTCTTGATTTAAGTCTAGTTAAAACTCTCTTTTCCAATAGCAAGAAGTGGGCTTTCTGACATGTTACTGGGAGAAAGACGATTGCATGGACATCTTGTCCTATGCCTAATATCACAATAAAGAGTATTTGTGCCTGTCTACTCCTTTTAAGGATGGGCCCTTTTTCTATTTTCTATTTGCTGGTTAAGTTACAGAAAAGCCATGAACAAGGTAAAAATAATGCATTTTTACCAAATTCCTATGAAATATAAAGTGCCAGTGATTAGGGAGTTAATTCTCTAAATCAGCATTGAAATGTGGCTCAGAGTCCCAAAGGAATTTAAACTATATTCCCTCCTTAAGCAGCTGTCACAGTTTTGCAAAATGCTCATATGACCTCCCCTTAGACTGCATCTGTTTCTTCAGAAAGGTCCTTGGAGCATTTATATAACTACTGAGAACTGGGATTATCCTGTTAAATTTGCTTGCTTTTGAATTTATTTTAAGTATGTTCAGAACAAAGGTCAGTGTAAATAGATCATGTGAGGTCAGCCACCTACTCTGGCTCTGACTAAATTACAGAAATTCTTCCTAGAACCATTTTGTTAAACAGTATTATTGTATTTATTTAAAAGTAAAATTAGAAAAATCACGGCCCAGCCCTCCTTTCTAACCCCAGTGCCTCAGTGTAAATCTATTATATCAGTATATTTCTGGGATTTTATTATCTACAGAAAGAAGGGACTTATTAAATCCTTAAAATACCATGATCGTTGTTTCTGACACATCTGGTGTTATGTTGTTCTTTCTAAAATGCTGAAAAGATACACTGCTTCACACTGGTCCTGGTGCTTCCTAAATATTAGCTCTACCTCTTATTAATTTTTCAACTGGGCTGATTAATTAAAGACAGAGAGAATGAGAGAGAGAGAGAAAATAGTAAATAAAGTGAGATATGTATTAGCTTGCTAGTGTTGCCATAACAAAATATCACAAACTGGGTGGCATAAACAACAAACATTTGTAGTCTCACAGTTCTAGAGGCTGGAAGTTCAAGATCAAGGTGTTGGCAGGGTTGATTTCTTCTGAGGCCTCTCTTCTGGGCTTTTAGATGGCTGTAGATGTGTTCTCACATGGTCTTTCCTCTCTGTATGCACATTTACAAAATACATGTATCCAAATTTCTTTTTATAAGAACACCTGTCAGATTGGATCAGAGGCCATTCTAATATCCTCATTTTAACTTACCTCTTTAGAGATTCTAACTCTAAATACAGTCACATTCTAAGATACTGAGGATTAGACCTTCAACATATGAATTTTGGGGGGACACACTTCAGCCCATAAGAACATATAAGTTATTGTACAAATCAAGATGCTTTTGCAATAAAAGGGAGAACTATTGACAATTACACAGTAACAATATTGATTAAACAGAACTGTCCAAGGCTAACAGTCTGGTCATCCTTGCATTTAGAAACTATTTATGAAATGACTTCACAATCCAGAATTCAAGTTATTCAGTGTACCTCCCTATTGCCTACATTGTGACTGGAGAAATTTGTTGATTTAAGTAGCCCTCAGGTAGTGAAGTATCCACTTTGGCTGAGAGGCCCAGAACCTCAGAGTTCCTGCCTTTTCTATCATTTCAGGCTGAGTGTAGGAGGCATATCAGTTCTCAGAGATTGGCCCTAAGTCATTTCTTGCTTTTCTTTTGTTATTACATGCTGAAGTGTTCAATGTCTTCCTATGTCATTGGTCCTATAGGAAGTTGCACTAAGTCTTATTACAGCCACATTTGCAAACTGCTGTTTTGTGTTTTCCATGGAGCTATGCTCTATCAAATGCTTGAAAGGAAAAATGTCCAATATAATTAATTTTTTTTAAGCTGCCACAGTCCCAGATGGGTTTTGGAATAGATAACTTTCCAAATTTTAAAAATATAAAAGCACATTTATATCATATTTTATGTAGCACCAACAATATAGTCTTAGGGGTACTCCATAATAAAAATACATTAACATTTATGAAGCAAAATATACATTCTCCTTGGGTAAAAAATAAAAATTATATTAATGCACACATACACATGTATACATATGGCATATACATATATATAGTGCATACACACACACACAAATGTATACATGTACGTCAGTTCAGGTCAAGTTCTGCTACCAAAACAATTTGACACACACATAGACTATGTATTACTTGATTGGTCCTAGGAAATCCTGTAAATTTACATTTTTGGGGGATGTCCCACATGAAATAGGACTTAGTTTCTCAAATTTGTGTTTTCCCCTCCTTTTCCTTTGCTCACCAAATTCTCTAAAGAAGTTTTCTATATCAGATATCTGCTCTTCTTTATTTTTCATTCCTTCACTCTTAAACCCAGTTTCTTCTGTCTACTCTGTCCTTTGCTTAACCCCTATAGAACAACGAGACATCATTATCCTGTGGGTGAAGATCAGGAATCTTAACCTTATTTATTTATTTAGTCATGTGGCTTGCGGGATCTTAGTTCCCCGACCAGGGATTGAACCTGGGCTACTGCAGTGAAAGAGCCGAGTCCTAACCACTGGACTGCCAAGGAATTCCCAAGATCAGGAATCTTGAAGGTGGGGAAACTGTTCCTCAGATTCAAAATATCAGGATTTATTTATTTATGTAATTATTGGTTAAAGGCCTCTATTAGACTGAATATTCTATGAAGTCTGAGATTACGTTTGTCTCTCAGAATACTGTGTCTCTGTCACCTATTACAATGATTAGCACATAATAGTGTTAATGTGAAACAAATAGATTGCCAGATGTTTCTCCAGCAAAGATGGGTTCAGCAGAGAATTGCACTTTGGGGTCTGCAACCGTGCCAAGTGTAAGTTTCTGAATGGCAAGGGAAAGGGAATCTTTTATACAGGGGGAAAGGAAGTTTGGAGGGCTATAGTAAGCAAAGAGTCCATGGCTTTTCACTGGCTGTGTCCTTGGCAGGAAAGGGGTCTTTCTTCTTCCTCTTGGGCTCTGCTGCTGAGACAGGTCATGAGCGCTTCCCCTTCAGGTCTCCCAACTCTATTTAATGGAGGTTTCTGTTTACTAATGTTTTACATTAGGAAGCAAAAAAAAAAAAAAACTTGTAAAAGGAAGCAAGTACAGATGAATAGAAGATAGAATTAAGTGATGAAATAATGGAGGAGCCAAAATATCTCTAAACCTTTAAGCCTTTTCCTTAACGGATAGAAAAACAAAGAAATACTCAAGAAAGAATGATAAAGTACATTCAAATACATCACATTTGAGATTATAGCAGAAAATGTAAAATGATATGTGTATTCATTTCCTAGGGCTGCCATAATAAATTACCACAAATTTGGTGCCTTAAAATAGCACAAATTTATTTTCTCACACTTCAGGAGGCCAGAAATCCTAAATCGAGTTGTTGTGTTCCCCTTAGAGATTTTAGGGGAGAATCAATCTTTGCCTTTGTTAGCTTCTGGTGGCTGCAGGAGTTCCTTGGCTTGTGGCTACATAACTTCAATATCGGCCTACATTTTCTCATGACCTCCTCTTCCATTTGTCTCTCTTCCACTTGTCTCTCATAAAGAAACTTGTCTTTGGATTCAGGGACTGCCTTGATAATCCAAGATGCATGTCATCTCTAAATCTTTAATTATACCTACAAAACCTCTTTTTCCAAATAATGTCATATTTATAGACTCTGGGTTTTAGGATGTGGACATATCTTTTGGTGGGGAGCAGGGTGGGGTCATCAATTAGTCCACTATAATTTGTCCAATAGGAAATTAGATCTAAAATTTAGGGAATAATTCAGGACTTGGGCTATCAAGTTTGGATTTATATGCATATGATTATTAACTTATTCTCCTCTAAGCATTAAAATACAGAATTAACTCTTAATATTTATTTCTGAAATCCTTTATAATAAAACTAAGTGCTGACTTAAGATAAGTAAGTGTCCAGATTTAGAACATACATTTAATCCAAGTCTTGCTTGATTGGATTTCTTTTAGCACAGTACCATGGGTGTTGGTTTTATACCTAAGCTGGTACCTTGGTGATTTGGATCCTTTAGGTAGTCATTTGGGAGCACAAAATCTAGGGATCTTTAGGAATCTGTCACTAGTAGATTTGGAAAACACCTTTAGCAACCAACTGAATAATAAAATCACGGTGTATACCATTGCAGCAGAAGATATGGTGGGTAAAAATATGAATTTGCAGGCAAACAGGTCTGGGTTTGAACCTCGTCTCCAGCGTTATCACCTTTCACACCTTGATAAGTCACTAAATACTCTTGAGTTTCCCTCCTATCAAACTGTAATACCCATATCTCATGAGATTGTAATAAATTTTAAATGATTAAGATATCTTAGCATACTTTTTTGCACCTTGTATATATTCAGTTTTCCATGAGAGTTCTAATGGCTATATAAAAAGGACACAAACACAATTGGCAAAATATATAAGTGCATCCTAGAAGAGAAAATTATGTGGTGAATGGATGTGACTTAAAAAAGTCCTTAGCAAAATTGTGAAGGAAGTGAAATGGGTCTTCATTGACCTAATTCAATAATTCCACCTTCCATCACATTCCCTCTGCGCTCAGGGTTTCTCTAGACCAGTCTATCAAACCAAACCCCAACCAGTCAAATAAATCCATGCAAAGGTATAGCAGTACTATTTGTAAAAACCTTACCAGAGATGCTTTGGAGGGAGCAATCCTGAAACTGAAAGAATGCAGATAAAATGAAAGAAATTTAGTCACTAACTAAGGGTATGTGGGTATAATATTTTCAAAGATGGTGACATTCTGCATAACCTGTACTGTGTTACGTCATATGGTTAACTGCCTACTTTTAGGTATAATGTTAATTTCCATACAAACAAACTTCTTGTTCACCAACAGAACCTAATATTTCTGCTTTAAGAGAACAACAGAAAGAAGACTGCATAAAAGAATATTAGGTAACTCACTAAATCTCTGGGGGATATAGAGTCAAGCATAGCACTTATACAGCCGGGATCAATGTCCAAACCACCCCCAAATGACTACAGCTAAGTCACTACTAACCATGTTCCTTAGCATGGATGCCATGTGTCTCCCTTGACTCTTGGTCTACTAACAGCATAGGCTCTGAAAGTTGAGGCTCCCCCAGCATTTCTAGAAGAAAATTTCCACACATTATCCACTTCCTGCATTGTTCTTCTGAAAAACAGGCTAGTGTGGATGCATGAGGGCCTAAGTCACATGCTTATACCTGGATCACAGAGAAGATTGAGATAGAACAGAAATTCATAAATATAAATGAATGTAATTAAAATGGGAGTTATTCTAGGTTTGCCATCTCCAAATAGACAGATATTTTGCTCAGTAAAATCCTAAAGGAGGCCTGAAATGTCGAGAACTTTACTTTCCTATCATTAGGAAACTAAATTCGTATTTAACTAAACTCAAATTCGTATTAACGAAAAACGAAGTGGAAAATATATTATGATTAAGGGGTTTAAAAAAAAAAGAAAAAGAACAAACAAAAACCCATTTATTACTCCTAAAAATATTATCTATATTTTAAGAATTTCTTTGTAACAAAATGGAATTTTTCTAGATTCTATATTTTACCCTTAGTCAAACTTCGTGTATTTAAGTAATAAAATTAAAATGAACATAGGGATATATTTCACTCTTGAGCTTCTGTGTAAGTTATAAACTGCCAATGTGGTCTGCTCAAATAAACATATATATCTAAATAATCAATGGTCAGGTGCTGAAAAAAAGTCTGTTTATATCACCTAATAACTTCACCATGCCTCATAGTTACTTATTATAATTTTGATTGTCATTGGAAGAGCTGTAATCTATTGAGATAGCTAGAAACAGCTCCAGGGCTTCTGATAAGAGCACTTAAATGGAGTATCCATTATACATTAGCTCAAATAATTTATCTAATAGGGATCAGCAAAATGTCTTTTAGGGTAAATTTCCTCCAGATTAATTTAAAAATTTTTAAACTCTTTTATTTTTCTGAACCGTATTAGAATTTGATTTTAGCATGTTCTCTTCCCAATAAAATATATAATAATTGACAATTTCCCATATCAGAATTGAAACCTATGCTCCCACAGCATTTCTTGGAAGTCTCTAAAAACTGACCAATAATCCTCCAGCAGCATGATTGTAGAACATGCATTTATTTATAGAAAATAGCAAGAAATGGTAGTTAATAGAGTATACTGATTAAGAAAATGCAGAGTGTAATAAATGAATATTCAGTCTTATAGTTTAATGTGATAAAAGTCATAAATACTTATGATGACAGTTTCAAAAGTTTTAAAATTAAATTATATGTCTCCAAAAATAACTAAGAGAAAAATATATGCACATAGTTTGATGCAAGTTTATATCCTCTGGACATTTTCCAGGCACAGTTTTCCATTTGTACTAATAATCTGCCTGACATTAAAATACTCTCTGAGCCGCAAATTTTTACAAGCCATTGGTAATTAAACAGGAATCATTCCTTGTGATATGGGACTCCAAATGTGTTTAAGATGCAAGGGAAAGCCTTTAATTAACTCCTTATAAATTTATGATGTGACAAGATATAGTCTGTTTAGTTTTCGCAGGAGACCTCCCAGAGCCATGAGAGGCCCAGCTCGAGCTATTAGTTACCTTTCAGTGGCAGCAGAACTACCAGAGAGTTGAATGGAACCACAGCCTCATGCTGCACATAAGAACAACTGCATAAAATATTAATCACTCCAGCGCCACATGTGAAATGTTACAAAAGAGAAAGTCAAAGAGTAAAGGGGAAAAAAATCACCACAGGGTGCCATACATTAGCATCAACAAACCACTAGTAATGGCTAAAGCAAAATGTGGTGGCCCGAGTCCCACATGCTAATAATTTTCAAACTTTTGTCATGGTTAAATAATGACCTAGCCACAGTGGGATGCCCTGATATAAAGGAAGGGACTCTGTCCTAATGAAAACAGCCCTGGTGCCAATATAACAATTGAAACAATTCATCAAAAATGAAGCAAAATGCTAAGCTGAGCATGGTGCCTTCCTAAAGCTAGTATGGAAGACAGTACTTTTTTTTGACTGTAGTAACGATGCTAGCTATTATCATTTTTAACAAATTTATCTCATGTAATCCATATAACAAGCCGAAAAGGTTGGTATTACTATCCCCAATTTTCAGTTGAATAAACTTGCCAAAGGTTTATAAGTGAGAATTCTGTGATTCAAACCCAGGTTTATCCAACTCTAATCCATAAGCTTTTAGCCACTTAATAGAAGATTTAGCTAAATCTTACCTCCCTTTTCTCTTCAAGGAGGTTTAATATAATTTTGGCCTTATGAAAATTATGACTGCTTTAAATGCTATACTCATAATGAATATCATTACAAAGGGCCCACAAGCATTTCTGAAGGAATGGTTAGTTAAATTATATTCCAACACTGCTATATGATAATAATGTACAGAAGAAAAAGAAAAAAATATATATTTTTAATAAAGTTTAAACCTGGTTTAAAAGTAAATTTGTTAGTATCAAATTTATATATTATAAATACATCAATATATAATATATGTTTGAAATATATATTACATTATATATTTTTAGGTTCCAAAATTTTTATACATGAAAACTTTCTAATGTGAGACAAAAATGACCATTAAAGAAAAAAGAAAGAAAAAAGTTTAAATCAATAATCAGTCTACAAAATATATTGAGGATATATACCTGTTCAGAACTGCCATCCTAACCTCTGCATGAAGTTGCAGAGAGCAAATAGATTGGTAAATAGAGAGAATACCACATATAGAAAGACGCCTTCCTAGGCACATGAATGTAAGCAAAAGTGAATTGAGGTTGGAAAGATAAGAGGGGTTGCAGTGGGGGTGGTGGTAAGGAGAAGGGATGTTACTGGGAGTGTTTAAGAATCAGGTTAGTGTCTGACAGCTGATGGGGTTGTTTTAGCAAGACTTAATGGAATAAGGAAGAAGAGTTCCTTCAGGTCACAAAGCTATCAAACCTGAAACTCCCTTCCTGGAGTTTAAGCATCTTCTCTTCTGAGAATACAAGTCTGCTAGATTGTTGACTCAGTCTATTTAGAACCTGAAAAAAGATCTTTAACTAAAAGCTTTTCTTTATCAAGTCAAAGGTCATATTTGGATGAATTGAAGCAAATACTGTTTGACTTAATGGGAATTAAGAAAAGAGATCCAGAGTCCTACAAATCAATCAGATAATATTTAACTGGCCAAAGCATATCTATTGGTATAATAACAATAACATAACTCAACACCTATTAAGTATTTGCTATTTGGAAAACACTGTCCTAAGCACTTTATTGGAATTAGCTCATTTATATACTCATGTTATTTTTATTTTTTTGATAAAGTTAAATAATCTACCTGAGGTCAAAATGTCAATGTAAAGAGATAACCAGAATTCAAACTCAGGCAGTCTGAACTTGATTGTACTTAGACTGTATTTTTAACCACTGTACTGTACAGACTTCCTTGGCAATAGCTTTTATAATTAGGAGTACTTCCTTCTCTCAAGCTACCTTACCATCTATATAGAAGGCAGAGTGACAACCCATAAATATATCCAGGTATCTTCAAAATAAAATAATTATAATTACTTTATGTTGGCAGAAGAAAGAATGGGTTAGGAGCAATAGTGTTTCTGATAAGAGAGAAGATTAGGATGGAGTCTGAATTTGTAGGTCTGAAATTATGACTGAGTGAAACAAAGAGAAAATTCAATCTATATTAAAGGAAATTCATTCCTTTATAATTGTTAGAAACCAATTCAAAGTTAGGGAGAAGGCATCAAGGAAAGGGAGGATTTCCTGTGATGAGAACAACAACAACAAAAAATCTATCAGTACTGTGGTATATATGGTGAGTTATAATTGAAGGAAAATTCCATTTTGACTCAGTGTGACACTGTTTATGAGGTTGGGGAATGTTATGTCTCTAAGATAAAAATTAAGATTACGTGAACACATTTTTACACAGTGATTTTCGAATTGGAAAACATAGTAAATGTTTTTAAGGAAAAGGAATCCTATGTTAGAGGTTCTGGAATTAAAACTGTTGAAATCCCAATTGAAATTTGTTCGTATTCTACAATACAGAAAGTTGAACTTGAAATTTGGTACTTGCTTTCCATATTGGTATCAAAATGTACTTTATATAAAATTAAATATGTTTGGATCATATGAAATTGCCTATATTCAACCAATTTGGTCTACAAAAAATGGTCATTTCCTATATTTCAATTTAATAGATGTCACAATATGCTTGTCAAACCTTGTAATAGAGACACATTTGAACATGTGAATTAGATTCAAGGAAGAATGTGTTTGCCTTGGTTTTCCTGATTTCTTGATAACAAGCTAATTTTCAAAAAAGACTAATAGTTAAACCATGAGGTTATAGGCTCACCATGTTAGAATTATTTTAGCTCTTGTCACCCAATAAACCCTGTGTTTATTGACTTAACCATAATGGAACTTTATTTCTTGTTACAGAGCATGCAGGGTGCTGGTTTGTGGGTAATTTTCTGTCACTTAAATATTCATGGATTCAGTCAACTTCATCTTTGATTCTGCTACCACCCAGGCCTCGTCACCATCTGGCCACCTCTTCCCAGAAGAGTATAAAGATTATAGAATAACACACTTTTCAAAAGCTCTGGCTTGGACATGATACATATCACAGTGCTCACTTTCCATTCATGAGAAATGGGCACAAAGCCACACTTAGATGCTAAGGAAACTGGGATATGCGATCTAGCTGAGTGCCTCGGAAGAGAAACAAGACTTTGAGAGAGGCTAGGAGGACCTGCCACATCATGATGTAGAAAAATTACATATTTTATATATAATACGGCATATCTTTCTTAAAGCATTTCCAAATGTAATAAAATGGTTTTTACTGAGAATTATTAGAGGTTTCTTGTTCACACTGTCATTTAATCTAACTCTTAATTCCCTAATGAAACTAGTTCTCTCTTCAACAATGTGTGTGATGGAGAATTATTGCCACTACCTTTCACTAGTGACTTTCATTGACCAAACGGTGGTGTGTAAACATTGTTTAAATCTGATATGCTAAATATGAAATTCATACTTTTTCATTTTATAAAGAAAGTGAATTGGAGAACATATACCTAAGCCAGTACTTTTAAAATAGTGTTGTTAGTTATTTATCATCATCATTTCATAATAAGTAGATTCAGATTCTTAGTGGAATATGTAACATGTAGTAATCAACTTAATTAATTAACTTATTTTTTGGTCATGCCTCGAGGCATGTGGGATCTTAGTTCCTTGACCAGGGATCGAACCTGCACCCCCAGCAGTGGAAGCAAGGAGTCTTAACCACTGGACTGCCAGGGAAGTCACAGTAATCAATTTAGAGGGTAAATTAAGAATAGTAAATGATAAAAATTGAATGATAGAATGTCTTTCAACAGAAAAAAATTCATATGCATAGCCACTATCTTTAAATCAAAAACTCTTTTTAGTCCTCACTCTGTCTGCCTCTTCTACCTTCAAGTGTGAAAACTTCATCCTCATTAAGTACACTAACAATTCTGAATTTTCTTAAATTTCCATTTCTGTTTACCCAGTTCTTCAAATTAGTCTAAGTAATCTAAACCCCAGACAATACTTCTCTTACAGAAACAAGTTACTTGCTTTTTAAATTATATATATTTATGTATTATATATTACATATATATTCTCATGTATATGTATATATTTCTCTTCTTACATATTCATATATATATAATCTTTCGTTAAAGTCAATTCCTGTTCTTCAGTCCTACACATTTTTTGTTGTGTTTGGTCTTTTTTGTTTTTAATATTTGTTTTCTTTTGCTTTGTACCAGGACCATTTATTTTAACCTCTGTGGTCAGGTTCTTTCTCATCTACTCACCTACCCTCTCTTTTTCAACATTTCATGGAGAAAAACTGATAAACAGCAGATACCATTACACATGGCATCTGATATACCTTAGGTGTTTCATTTTCTGGCTCATCAACACTTGCCTTTCCCTCTGTGGTCTTCCTGGAGAAGAACTGGCAATCAGGAAAGTAGGTAGCTAAAGGCAGAGCAAAAAAATGTACAGAACTCACAAAAAGTCATCGGTAATTCATAAATCCTGTTCTAAACTGTGAGTGCTTTGGAGAGGCAAAAGCTTAGTCAGCTTTTTCCTGTGGACCCAGCATGTTGATTAGTACTTAGTAAGTAACATAATAAATGTATATTGGAGAAATAAATGAACAATTTGACCCTGAATAATTAATATTTAAGTGATAACAGAATACTGGAAAAAAATGACTCGTAGAAATACTTTATCTTACTTAACTCTCTTTTATCAGATAATCATACTTATTTACATCACTGTAAAATATAACATATAAAGAAATATCTATCTTTTTTACCTTTTAAAATTATTATGATAAAGATTTTAGATACTCTAAGAGGCTATACATTCAATTTAATGAATTTTGTAAATGTAAGTTACTTAGCTAGAATATACAGGACTGATTTTGCTAGAAGGTTCTAACTATATATATTTCCTTAAAAAATGCTTTCTTAATCCAATAGTACTTTTCCATAAATGTATAAATTAAGCCAGCCATTGTTCATGTTTTTGGAGAAAGTAAAAGATATATTTTTAGGAGTTTTAATAATTATAAAGTCTGTTGTCAATTAGAATTTAAGCACAAAAGATCACCCAAGACGTTGACATTGACCTTTATAAAAAGAAACCTAACTACGTCATAGTTATGGAAGTGTGTGTGTGTGTGTGTGTGTGTGTGTATTTTATTTGGTTACTATCTTAAAGACTTTTTAACCTATTTATTCTCTCATTATCATGGGGGTTCTCCTACATCCTAGCTTTGCCTCTAATTTTCTTCAGGTGTGCTAAGCACTCTTTGTCACACTGAAAGATCTCCATAGATAAATGAAAATATAAGAAAGGTCCTCTTGAATAGTGTTATATGAATCAAATATTTTCATTAAGAACTGTTATTATTAGCAAGAAAAGTTCTCCTATTTCCTGTCACTTGAAAGAATTTCATTCTTTCCTTCATTGTCTTCATCGATCTCTAATCAATGATGGAATTAAAGCTTACTTTCTCCATAAACTGTAATCATATGTGATGAAATGATTAGTATTCGGTCAAAATATATAATAAATTAAGAAAGAATATGCATATACATTACTATATATGTGTACATATAAATATATATAGGAGAGAATATACACTTTAAATGCACTCTCAATATTAACTTCTTATTCCCTCTTCACCTTTAAATCAATCATTTTGAAATCTTAAATATTCTAGTGTTCCCTTCCCAAATTATTTGAATTAGTCTAAATTATCTCACCCATAGAAAACAGTCACCATATGAAAACAAGTTGTTGCAGGATATATATTATTTTGTTAAGATCAATTCCTTGCTTTCTCTCATAGCACTTTTTGTTTGTTTGTTTAGTTTTGCTATTCATCTTAATAAAGAACAGTCAGCTAGTGAAAAGAGTCTTGCGATTTTAGTAGAAATTAATTTCACAACTGAAAATAAATCTTTTTTCACTGCGAGCAGGTGAATGGCCAGAATATTTTTCAGTGGAATGAATGAACTATATCAGATACACAATGCATTTATTCCTGCCTCAGCAGACTGGGATTTTTCTTTCTTTTCTATTTCTCTGTATGAAATGTAGATAAGGACGGGTGTAATAGGGCCTGGGCAAAAATTCAAGGTTGTTGCCAAAAACACATGTCTGTCCAACACACGAGGGAGACGATAGCCTTTATCTTTAAACTCCAAAAATTGCCAGTGTTTTATTACAATCTTATTTCATCCTTATTCAATTATAATTGCATATTTTTAAAAATAATGAACTATATACCCACTGCCAGGCAATTATGCTTATTTCACATGGTTCTCAGCCCTAATTTGATCTAGCCAAAGAATGGTTGCAAGGTTTTATTTGATTTGGCTTTGTCTTGTATTCTTTTGTAAAACAGATTAAACAATACACTCCCAAAGCTTGATTTAATTATTTGCAAAAAGCAATCTCTCCAGCTAGTGATAGTCTTGGAAGGAGATTTATAATTTTTGGCTGTTCTATAATTTTTTTTCCTCTACAATTCTTTGAGGAAGATGCTTCCAGTTCTGGACTTTAGATTATTGAAATTGAAGTAGAACAATTTTTGCCACAGGATTCGCAGCCAAAGGCAAAAATCTGGAAGCTAAATTAGAAAGAAAATAATCCCACTACTTATATATCATAGATAGATAATTCATATTCATTATGAATTAATAAGCAAAATTAAAGTAAAATGTAGGCATGCTACAATTACTTTTGTCAAATTAACCAAGAAAAGACCAAACATATAAACTATCTAGTATAAATGATAGTAATAATAATAATAAAACTTTTAAATAGTCACTATGGGAAAGACACCATCCTCTATCCATATTTAATGCTTTTAATCTCAAAAGCAACTTTATGAGGTAGATACAACTACTATCTTCATGCGGAAAGCAGGGACAGAGGGTTTAAGTAATAGCGCTAAGGTCTTGGCTTTTCATAAACTTGAACTAGGTAGTTTGACTAAATTTAACTTTTAGCCACATTTCGAATGTTTCCACATTGAACCTAATGCAAGTAAACTTGTTCAAGTTGTGATTAACTAAAATTTAATGCAGACAATGGTATGAGATGTTAACTTGATCTAGCAAACTTGTGGAGGTGTGAGAACTTTCTTCATGGCTGCAGAGACTGTCTCTTTTAGCTAAATATATAGCTGTGGGGAGAAGACAAAGTCACTTAACACTAAGAACAGAGTTGGTCTATTCAGAGAAGGTCTGTGGATACACCTATCAGTTTTCAACTTTCTTTTCTATCTGGTACTAGCCTAGGTATTGATGTGTATGGAAACAATATGAGGTTATTGATATCCACATAACTGTAGAGATATTTGCTAGTAACTGCAGAGGGCATTTTATTTTGGTGATAGGAAATTTTCCAGATACTGTTTTAGAAGGAACTTATACAAACAATGTAGATTACCAATTTGTGGTATGTGCTGGAATGCATTAGGCTTCTACCAGGATCTTATAAACCTTACATGGCCACTTCAATGACTCCTAAAGTCTCCTAAGAGAAGGAGCTGATTCATGCCCACTCAAGTCCTTAGAAGTGGTGAAGAACCACAGAGAATGAGGAAAGTGACAACTGTTAAAATCATCTCTGTGTATTGGCTAGATCCCTATATGTAAGAATAACCATTCCAGGGTGTTCCCAGAACAAATTGGCAGGAATGTCAGGCTTTCGTACATATATATCTTGATTGTATTATGAACCACTGTCACTGGATATCCTACCTTATATGTGATATGCAGTCACTGGGAAACAGATATTAGCTGAAATGTCTATCATACCCAGAGCTTTTAGGGCACTAACTTCTTTATGAAATGAAACTGTTATAATAGATGGTTAGCAAAATTTATAACTATGTGTACGCCTTCTATAGCCTTTTCTCTGCTCTTCTGTTCTAATTTCAGAATGTCCCTTCTATCTATAAAATGTAATTTTAAAATTTGTTGATAAGTAGTGGATTATATCAGCTCAGTCCTCATGCACAATCCAATAACGAACGTGTGCCAGTGGCTCTCAAGAGCTATGCAATCCTCGTGCATCCCCAAGAAAATTTCAGTCTGTTAGTTCAAAACCAATTCCATAACAATAACAGTGTTGTTTGCCTTTTCCGTCATGTTAGTATTTGCACTAAAGGTGGTAAAAGAGTGGGCATGGGGAGGGGGAAGGGTAAACTGGGACAAAGTGAGAGAGTGTCACGGACTTATATAAAGCTAGTGGGAAGCAGCTGCATAGCACAGGCAGATCAACTCGCTGCTTTGTGACCACCTAGAGAAGTGGGATAGGGAGGGTAGGAGGGAGACCCAAGAGGGAGGGGATATGGGGATATATGTATATGTATAGCTGATTCACTTTGTTATAAAGCAGAAACTAACCCACCATTGTAAAGCAATTATACTCCAATAAAGATGTTAAAAAACTTTAATTAATTAATTAATTATTTTAAAAAAAAGAGTGGGCATTTTAGCAGGAATCAAGGCAACAGTACCAAATTGTACTAAGGCATTGAATTCTTCATCAAACACACACACTAAAAAACAAAATTGCAGTTTCAATTAAAAGTGTTCTTGATGAAGCAGTAGAAATTATTTAAATATTGACTCTTGAGTAAGCATATTTTTAATATTTTGTGTGATAAAATAGGAAACGCACACAAAGCATTTCTGATGCGTACTAAAGTAAAACGATTGTCTCAAGGAATACAGTTTGGACAACTGTTTGAATTGTGAGCTAAACTAGCTGCTCCTCTCCCATTCCATGGAATAACAGTTTACTCGTGAGAACATCTGTAAAACTATGAGTATTTGGACTTGACAACTACTTTCTCAAAAAAAACCAGATTGAATCAGCCTATCACTTTAAAGAAAAAAAAAAAACCTAGCATATTGATTTCATGCATTTGGAATTTGTGGAATTTGGAATTTTCTTGACATTGAGTTTCCCATTATTTAAGGACTTTTACTATGAGTCTGGTGGTTATAATAACAAAGGTAATTTTATTTGATATTTATAATGAAATGTGCCAAAACTATAACTCAGTTAATTATTATTTTCCAAATGACCAATACATGATGTTATACAGTTATATATGGATGAAATATTTATTCAGAAAACATAATATAGCAATGGATTTTATTGGAACGGAATATGAAAAGTTCATTGATGTGGCTTCAGATTCCACATTGAAATAAACCTTTAAGAAACTACTGTTTGTAGAGTTTTGGTAGAGTATCAACAGCAAAAATATTCATAATTATCTGAAAGTATTATGAAAATATTATTCACCTTTCCAATTACATATCTGCATGAGGCTGTATTTTCTTCATATATTTCAGTCTAAACAATACATTGCAATACACTGGTTGTGGAAACAAATTTGAGAGCCCAGATAGGATCTACTAGGACTGAAATTAAAGAAATTTGCAAAAATGTAAAACACTTTTGTCATCAATTTTTTTGGGTTTTGCAAAATATAGTTATGTTTTATGTTAACACATTATGGGTTCTTTTTTTAAACATATTTATTGGAGTATAATTGCTTTACAATTTTGTGTTAGTTTCTGCTGTATAACAAAGTGAATCAGCTATACGTATACATATATCCCCATATCCCCTCCCTCTTGCGTCTCCCTTCCACCCTCCCTATCCCACCCCTCTAGGTGGTCACAAAACATCGAGCTGATTTCCCTGTGCTATGTGGCTGCTTCCCACTAGCTATATATTTTACATTTGGTAGTGTATATATGTCCATGCCAGTCTCTCACTTTGTCCCAGCTTACCCTTCCCCCTCCCCGTGTCCTCAAGTCCATTCTCTAGTCTGCGTCTTTATTCCTGTCCTTCCCCTAGGTTCTTCAGAACCATTTTTACTTTTTTTAGATTCCATATATTTGTGTTAGCTGGGTTCTTACTGTTATTTTTATTTTTTTATTATTTTTTTTTCTTACTGTTATTTTTAAATGAATTAATAGATATTTTAGAATATTAGTTTTCATTCTTAATCAGATATATAGAGATGATACAGATACATATATACAGATACAAATATACATATAGGTGTAGATATAGATACAAATATAGACATAGACATAGGCTAGAAATAGACATGACTCACACAGAAGTTCTTTGAGAGTCTCAGTAATTTTAAGTGGGAAGGGGATCTGAGAGCAATGTGTTTGAGAACCGTAACATGTGCTTATTCCTCCATATATGGTGTCATAGTTGCCCCCCACAGTAGATTTACATTTCTGTTCAAAATTAACTGACTGAGATAGGCTTCCTAACACAACAACAACATCACATTGCATCTCCTTGGCCTTATTTTATTGTTCACCGTAGCATCTAACATTATTCAGGATTTTCTATTTACATTTATATTTATTTGTTTATTTTCTGTATCTCCCATTGAAATGCAAACTCCATATGGGTGAGAATTTTATTTGTTTGTTCACCATTGTATCTGCAGTGTCCAGAACAGTGCTCAATAAATAACTGTTGCATAAATTAAGGAATAAATAAAAATTAATAAAATGGCAACATTCTCTCAAATCTTATCTTACTACACTCAACATATTTTCCCCAGTTATGCATTTGATCACGTCATTCAAAAACTTAAAATATTTCATTGCTTTTCTTTCAAACTTCTTAACAAGACGTTCAAAGCCCTCCATGGTCCCTATGAAATCAATTTAAGTCTCCAGATTTACATCTCCATACCCACTGCCTTATAATGTATGATCTAGTAACTTTTAATTATATGTAGTAACCCACATATCATATGGTTACTGGCTACACTTTCTAATGTTTATATAGCTCCTTTAATTATCCCCAAACCAAAAATGAACAAATGTTTCACTAGCCTTTAATAATGATGATTTTTTAAATCTCAGTTCAAGAAGTCAAATAAAAGTACAATTAGATAGTAAAAATTTCTATGAAAACAATAAAGCAGAGTGCTGTGGGTATGGGTATGTACGTGTGTAACTTGGTAAGGAGGCTACTTCCTGTAGCATAATGAGGAAAGCTCCTCTTCCCTGAGACAATATGTCAGTTGAGTGCCAAATCAAACATTTGAAGATCTAAGGGAGAATAAAGCAAAGTCATTGATGTGGGAAAAAGCTTGGTATACATATCCTCATAACAGAAAATGTTCAGGGTGGCTGGAGCCAATGAGCAAGGAGGAGCATGGTTTGAACTAAGGTCAAAAAGCCAGGTCAGGACAAGATGATGTAGTTGGATACAGACTTTGGGAAAGGATTTTATTTATATTCTAAGCACAATTAGAAACCACTGGAGAGGTTTCAGCAGAGAAAGACATGGTATTATTTGCATATTAAAAAGTTGAAGGATTAGATGAGAGAAATGTGTTCACTGTGTTACTCTGGATAATGTAGCTGTTCATACTGAACAAATGGATATGGCCAGAATTGCTCATTTCTCTTTCAGCTTATTGAAGTATAATAGAGCGTGTATTATGAGCATTCAGAGTTGAGGTGTTCAATGTGAATTATATTCATTTAGGAGAACAGAGATTCACAGATAAGTCTGTTAAATCGTTTCTGAAAATATCTCACCCAGGTATTCAATACACACTGCTAATTTGTTATATATGTGAAAGAGATCACCATTATGAACAGTTATAAAATTTGTCACTTTGTAAGGCAGTTCATTTTTACAGAAGCATCCATCAAATTTCTTGTTCTTCATAAAACTTTTTCCTTGCCTTATGAATATTTCAGTTTTCATGAACATTTATATACTAATTATAAATGTAAATGCTTTAGAAAGAGAATATTATATAAAATGACACCCTATTAAAACATCATATTTCTTTAAGAGGTCTTAACATGCAATACCAATAGCACAAATTGTTTATAAATTCACTGCCACTGATATGTCATCTATCATTTATTTGTATACTTGGCCATAGATTCTATATATTTTCTCAGTCATGTACTATATATAGCATTATTTCTCTATTTGGAAATGTGGTTTTTCAAGCAAAAAATAATGTAACCACCTTTACACATACATATACTAAGGTATCACTTATGTTGCCCCCAGGATTAAATAGAAATAGCTCAATCTGTTTTCCTGCATTATTTTTTTAAAACATGTATTTGATCCTCATGGCCTGCAGTAGTGTTTCTCAAAGAAAATTTATCACCAGAGTTACATGGAATGTTTGTTAAAAGCAATGGATTCTTTGTTCTATCTTAGATTTACTAAATAAGAATCTTTAATGGAAAAATCAGAATCTGAGAATGTATATCTTATAGTAACTTTATTTTTTCTTACATAGAACAAGGTTGAGTACCATTACTCTGGAGGATAAGATAACATACTCCTTAGTATAGTAAACAAATCCTTTTATTCAGCCTCCAGCCTAGTTTCAGCAAATCAATCTCATATCCCCAAGTACCACCTACCCAACCTTACACAAGCTATAACATTCCATAACTGTCAACTTTCAACAGATGTTCATGTTTTGTCCAAACCATTCATGTTTCTTTGGAAAGGTAAGTGACTAAACAATGTTCTTAGCAACAAAGTGAAGAAAAGAATCTTTGTCTCCTAATTACGTGTTCTGTAGTATATCCACCCTCCAATTTATTCAAAATATATAATAAAAAATGATGGCAAATGTGCACAGCATTGGAGGAAATTCAGAGAAAACCTCTTCCCAGACTTTTGAGAAATTTTGTTTCAGACCTGATTACAAACTGGAAAGCTTTCATTTATTGCATTTAAGGAGAGTTTTCTGAAATACATTAAACTAGATGTTAGTTTTACTTGTGAATATGTTATTTCTCTGAGTATTAAACCATAACCCAACATTTGTTTATAAACCTTCACTTTATGCTGATTTTACACTTTTATGTTGCTCCACATGCATTAACCCTGGAATAAGATCATTTAATTTTCAAATATGTTTGAGAATATTTGGTTGAATAGACTCAATATAATTTTTAAAAGTTACAAATTGTAAATGGAAACTTCATAAAATTAGGGTGTTATTAATTAATTATATAGACAGGAAATAAAATCTGATTAATTTTCAATGGAGTTATTTTCAATCTTTACTTTTAAGAGGTTTCTTGACATTGAGTATTTGAATTTTCTACAAGAATTTTGGTTATAATCTTTCACTGCTATGCAAAATACTGTCATGTCAAAAACTATTTTTTCAACATTTTCTACACTTATTTCAAGGTAAGAAATTTTATGTGGCAGTAAGTGATTGCATGCATGGCAAGTGTTCACGTTTACAAAGAAAATTCCATGAACCCAACGAATCTCCATTGCTGGAATGCTCTAGAATGTGTAATTCCACAGTAAGAATTTGTCATTTTGACCTAAGTAATGCCAGTGCCCTGTTGACATTTTCAAAAATACATTAACATGTGAGAACAAAAATCTTATTATTATTAATTTTTTACTTATGGGGTTGGACAAAAGAGTTTGAAGGAAGAATTTGGGGACATGGAGTAGAGGATCAGTAATTTGGAGAATGATGAAAGTGATCAGGGCATGAAAAATAACGGCACTAAATAAAGGCACTTGCAGAGGTTCAATCTGGGGATACAGGAAACACCAAAAAGAAGCTTCAAAATCTTCTAAATTTTGGTTAATATTAGCCTAGATTGTAGACAGGGACACATATCTGCCATATTATGGAACTGTTTTTACATTTAGAGGAATAGAAAGCCACTGACTTTGCTTAAGAAAGCCACTGACTTTGCTGACTTAACAAACTTTGCTTAAGTTTGTAAGCAAATGGGTAATTCTACCGGATTTGTATTAAAATCAGCAATCTGGTTTCAATGAGAAAAACTTTCTGAATATGTTTCAGAGTGTTGTGGTTAGCTCATTTAGCGAAATCCGGAAGTGATTCTGTTAAGAGATGCTATTTTTGAACTAATAGGGTGAATAATGATAAAGAGTACTAGAAAGAGAAGAGCCATAATATAAAAAAGACTTATTATGTTCCTGAAGTGGAACAAAGAGGATTCAACAGGCTGAATAAGAGTCTATCCAGAGTGCCCATTTTTACTAGAAAAAATTCCTTGAAAAATTCATATAAAAGCAATATGTCTTCTCATGGTACACTATGTATTTGTGAAAAAAAGTTATTTTCCTGCAACGAAATTACCATATTGATTTTTCTTCTGGATATCTTAAGCCTACTGAATGATTAAACCATTCTAAAGTAATTGAATGTCAAAGTATCACAAGCTATCTGGAAAAATATTTTTAAAAAAGACACAAAAACTAACGGCACAATCAAGTTAGGGCTACTTATTTCCTGATAGTGCTCTAACTATTCATTAAAAAAAGAGGGTTTTGACCAAACCTCTCAATATTTATTTTTCCCAAGTGATTATTAAGTGCAGCCAAAGCTGTTATCCATTGCTTTATAAATAAAACACATTTAATAAAAAATCATATCCTACAAACTATATATCTATATGTATGTAGATAGATATTACAGAGGGTTAAAAAAGAAGAGTCTGGTAGAATAGAGCATAAAAAAGGAATCAAGAAAAGAAACACATTCTAACGTGACATGTATCCTTATTTCTTTGTAGATCCACAGTTACTGGGGGGGGGGGATAATCTCCTTAAAATTAATATAGAAGTAGACTGGAGCAGATGAAAGACACATCGTTTTTTAAATTATCTAAGTTTTTATACATCACCAGGGAAATCAAATGTGCAAAAAGTCCTAAGAGTTCAACAAGATAGGAAATTTTTAAGGATAGGAAAAGCATTTGTTTTTTAAAATCTATATAACATAATTTTCTGTGAGTTTAAAAATGCCATAGCATATAGGACTTCTAGGTAAAGTGGGTAATTTGACTTAACTTCTATTTGAACTTTGGACTTGCAAATATGGTTATAATTTTGAGTAATCTTTATTCAGCTGTTATGAGTTGAATAGTATCCGCCAAAGAAATATGCTGAAGTCCTAATCTGCAGTACCTCAGAATCTGACTTTATTTGGAAATAGGGTCTTTACAAAGGTAATCAAGTTAAAATAAGATAATTGGGGTAAACCTTAAGCCAATATAACGTGTCCTTATAAAAAAGGAAAATTTGGACCCAAAGTTGGACCTGCACAAAGGGAAGACTATGTGAAGAGATATGAGTAAATATTATGTGAAAATGAAGGCAGAGACTGGAGAAATGAATCTACAAAACAAGGAATGCTGAAGATTGCTGCAAACCACCAGTAGCTAGGAGAGAAGCATGGAACAGATATCTGTTATTTTTAAGCCACACACTTTTTTATTTTTTTGGCTGCATTGGGTCTTTGTTGCTGTGCGTGGGCTTTCACTAGTTGCAGTGAGCAGGGGCTAATCTTCGTTGCGGTGTGCAGGCTCCTCATTGTGGTGGCTTCTCTTGTTGCAGAGTACGGGCTCTAGGCTCGCGGGCTTCAGTAGTTGTGGCTCGTGGGCTCTAGAGAGCAGGCTCAGTAGTTGTGGCGCACGGGCTTAGTTGTTCCACGGCATGTGGGATCTTCCCAGGCCTGGGCTCGGAATTGTGTCCCCTGCATTGGCAGGTGGATTCCCAACCAGTGCACCACCAGGGAAGTCCCACACCATGAACTTTTTGGTATTTTATTACAGCAACCCTAGGAAACTAACACATTTACTCAGATGAATATATTTTCTTCAGAATATTGACAGATTGATGAAACACTTCCCTAATACCCTTGTGATATTTCATACTAATTGAACATTATTATTTAAAATACTATTAATTATAGAAAATATTAATATAAAATATAGCCACCCCAGCCACCATTCAAAGCTTTGATCATATAAGTACTTAGCATACTGGAAAAAGTATTATAATTTGAATTTACTTAATACTTACTTAATACTCTCTTAATACTTAATATTAATACTTAATACTAGAAAATTATGTTACAATCAATCTTGTTCAAGCAAGCATATACACTTTAAACCCCTTGAATTTGAGATCTCTGAGTCATTTTGGAATCTTTGTCCAAAAGTAGCACTGCACCTCATATAATATTTAATAGTTGTTCAATGTATCAATGTAGAGATACAAACAAGGATAAAAATATGTTATCCTTAAGTTTTGAAAAGTAGACTAAAATACAGTTAAATATATCTCTTTTTTTTTTTTATTGAAGTATAGTTGATTTACAATGTTGTGGTACTTTCTGGTATACAGCAAAGTGATTCAGTTATACCTATTTTATATATAGTAGTTTGCATCTGCTAATCCCAAACTCCTAATTTATCCATCATCCATCTCTCTACTTTTAATTATATAAGAAACAGATACATAAAGCAGATCTAGCAAGTTACTGTTTCTGTAACTTGTAGTTCTGGTCTTAGAAAACATGTGTACAGTGGTATATTTTGTGGTAAAATCTGACATTTTCCCTTTGTTCTGAGAGATTTTAATCAGTGCATTTTATGCAATAGAAATATTTTTATAGTGAACACATATTTATATGATCTTATATTTGGATCTCAAAATCCATTCCTTTCAAAATAAAAAAAAAAAAGACAAACAAAAAACGGCTGGCTTTTCTCTGACTAAGGTTTAAATGCCACATTTTTTTTCACCCTTACCATGGGGAAGGGCTCCCATGAATCAGTATAAATAGGATAGACATAATCAAGTTCTTCCCTAGGATTTTCTCTTCCCCAGTGTATTTTCTCTGAGGGTCCTTGAATTCTTTTGAAAATTAGCGGTCCCAAACATCTTGTCTCAGTTAAAAAAAAAAAAAAAAAAAGCAAGAAAACAAATATGTCTTACATTACAAAAAGTTTAGTAATGAAAAAAGTACAAGCCAAAGAAAAAAAGAAAAAGCAGTCAAAGCAAATATGCATTACCATGAACTGTGCTGATAAATAGTCCATGTCAAACAATTACTGAAATTAATTAGTAATGAAAAACGAACACTTGTTTCAATTTGAAACCAAGACCAACTCAAGGCCTTTTTGAACTGACTCAGACTACGATTATGATAATTCCTACTGCATGCATGGGGAGATTTTAGTGGGGTAGGATTTTGAATGAGGGTTCTAGGTTGAGTAGATATGAGTGATGGACACATGGTAGGATGTGGCAGATACTGTGATATGCTGCGGGGTCACCTTTCATGGATGGATTTGTTGTCTCTGCTGTGGGAAGTGCTGTCAGCCTTCTCAGATAATGCCCCAAAGGCAAGAGTTGCCTTGTCCAAAACCATGCCCCTTCCCAGGATAGTCACACCTTGTAGTCACAAGTCTAATGCAGGTGTTTTAAAAGCCTGGTCATTTCAGCCTAATTCTTTTTTTTTTTTTTTTAGAATTTTGGTAGAAACTTTATAAATTTATAAATTTATTTATTTATTTTTGCTGTGTTGGGTCTTTGTTTCTGTGCGAGGGCTTTCTCTAGTTGCGGCGAGCGGGGGCCACTCTTCATCGCGGTGCACGGGCCTCTCACTATCGCAGCCTCTCTTGTTGCGGAGCACAGGCTCCAGACGCGCAGGCTCAGTAGTTGTGGCTCACGGGCCCAGTTGCTCCACGGCATGTGGGATCTTCCCAGAGCAGGGCTCAAACCCATGTCCCCTGCATTGGCAGGCAGATTCTCAACCACTGCGCCACCAGGGAAGCCCTCAGCCTAATTCTTGCTTCAAAGGTACTGTATGATTGTCTTGAGTTTGTCACTGGGCCTTCAGTGCAGTTTAATTTCTCCTTTTGCCCAATTTTGCTTCCTTCTCCTTTTCACAGGTGTAAATCTCAAGGAAACTCTAATGAACATCACGCATGTTAAACTCCACCTTAGAATCTGCTTCCTAGGTAATGCAACCTGAGGCAATTGGTACAAGGAGTGATCTGGGAAAACAGGCACTCAGACTCTGGAGCTGGATGTCTTGCAGTCTGGCTAGAGATGAGGTCCCATCATTGGTCCCATCATTATGTCAAGAACATAGAGAATTCCTGACATAAATGACAGACTGACAGTTAAATTTTAGCAGTGGTGAACTGGGATGAAAGGAATGAATTACATGGTTCAGTATATGAGGTACATGAAATACACAGGGGAAATAGTAATTATAAATATAAGGGAATTATATTGCTATTACTAAACTTATTAAACTCAATTGGCACTCTGGAAAAATAAAATGTCAAGAAAGATTGATCACCAGTTGAAAAGAAGAGTAAAAGCCGGGGGGACGCTATAGCAGCACACACTTCTGCGAAACAGGAGTTTAGGTTTACCAGTATAGCCCAGCTCCAAATGAGACTAAACTCTCAACTATCATAGGTCTTCTATGTCAAGTTCAGAAGCCTGGTTGGTAAAGAATGTGACACTGGCATGGAATGGAGACATTTCTGTTGATGCCTGTGAAAATCTTGAAGCCCCAGATTCCCTGAACTCCCTGAGCTGGCAGAAATGGCCTAAACCTTCTTATCAAGAAGTAGCATTCCCCTTGCTTGAAAATAAGTCAGAAGATCCCCCTATAAATAACCAGTGTCCTCTTTAGAATCTGCTCCCAACTTCTCTTGAGGCGGCTATGTTTATATATAGGATTAAGTAATAACATACCTTAGCCAGGGATGTGGGTCACCTCATGAAAAAATAAAGGGATTATATCTTAAAGGAACTTCAAGACCTAACCAGAAAAATCAGAAGGAGCGAGGAGGGTAGGCATGGGATTGGTTTCTGAACGTTATTTGATCAAGGGAAGGAGCTCAAAAATAAAGTATAATCAAGAGAAAATTTCAGGAGAACTTTCTCTTGATATGGGATATAAAACTCTGTCAAGAACTCCAGGAGGTGATGTAAATTGGCTTCTAGAATGCCCCTTAGAAGTGAGGAAGCATGATGATCCATGCTAAATGGAAATGCAAGAATTGTCATGACAGAAAGAAGAAGCTATTAAAGGATCAGAGTAGTAGGATGTCTAGAGTAGATATACTATGTAAGCCTCGAAAGCCATCAAATGGTCATGTCTTACAGGTGGTATGGCGGACAGGCCATGCACCAACACCGTAAGTTTCACTGAGAGGAAGAGTGATGGTTCTTCTCTGCACACCAGGGATGATGGTAGGAGAGGTGGTTACACAAATTGTCTCACTGATAGCAATGGAGATAAATGATAAGACCCTGGAATAATGAGGCCAAATGGCAGCAATTAGAAGCCAAGTAAATATAATTATTTCAGTAAGGTCAGAGGGGTGGTCAGGAGGCCTGATCAGTGAAGAGTTATGGAAGTGGGTGACTGAAAACATGCCCAGAGGTACAAAATAGCTGGGCATCCAGCAAAAGAGAATGGCCAACAGACTAAAAGGGTTTGCCTTAGCAAAAAGTTGCAGTCTCTTCCCCAGTTTTCAGACCTGAGCTGGTTTTTGAACTGGAACCCAGTGACTGAAGAAGAGGTCAAATCCCTAAGAGGAAGGACACCACAGTAGATGGTATATGTATGGGGAAACAATTATCCTGAATATTCTCAAAATGAAATTCTACCATTGACTCAAGTAATGACGTACTTACCACCATTTAATCAAGTAATTATATACCAGATAAAGGGAATAGCCAAACATTTTGAGGATTATTGCCCTGAGCTGATACTGATATCCAGAGACCCCAAACTATCATGACTGCAACCTGTTTGAAGCAGCCAGCAATTGATTGACAGAAATAAACACATATTTCAGATGTAGGTCAGCTTTTTCTGTTCACAGGCCTCAGCCAACACCAATATCAAAGGGCTTATGGAGTATTTGATCTATCAGCATGAGATTCCACACAGTTTCACCTCAGAGAGGAGATCTCACTTTACGCATACAGAGGTGTGAACAGGGCCAATGACCCGGGCATCCACTGCTTCTGGGGAATGGTAAAATCTCTGAGTTCTAACAATCTGCTAATATTGGCTGATAAATACTAAAATTTCCTAAGATATTTAGTAAATCTTTAGGAAATATCCTGTTGCACATAAACATAAAAGTACCGCTAAACACCGTAGAATGGACCGGCATGCTTTGAGTAAGACCGGAAGTGGACTACAGTCCACACTTTGAAATGAATTGCTTTATATATTTCAAGCTTTGACTGATCCTATTGGTTTTGTTTAATCCAATGGATTAGTATGTATTTCCTGACTAGGCTTCAGTGTCCTCACTTTCTGAGTTCCCCACTCCTATTTGTTGTACAACACTGAGCATGCCTATGCCTAGTGTGAGGCCATGCTGGACCCCACTTATCCATGCAGACAGCCATTCATGGCTTAGTCCAACACTTCTCCACTTGGTTTCACCACTTGAATTAATTCAGACAATAAAATATTTGGATTACAAAATTGAACAAATCTATTAAATCATGAGAGATGGAACAAAACTTTAAAACTTAATCCAGAACATATATCTCTATCTAGTAGGAATTTCAAAGAAAAAGAGAAAATAAGGAGATAAAAAATAAGTAATAGAAGAAAATTCCCCAAGGATGAACAAAGGCTGAGAAGATTACTATTAAATTAAGATGTTTGCCTAGACATAGTCCTACAATATTTCAAAATACTAAAAAGTAAAGAAAAAAAGGCCCCTTCCACCAAAAAAACCTCTTAAGACCCTCCAGAGATAGGAAATGAAAGAAAATGAAAGGACATTAATTACTTGGCCATGAATAAGGAAAAAGCCATGACCACACATGTATGTGTCAAAATTTTTATCATCAATTCTAAATCCTAGGAATTAATAGGACAATGTCTTTAAATTATTAACAAAAACAATTTTGAATCTAGAATTTAATAACAAGCCAAAAGAATATTCTAGTGGGGGAGCAGAATATAGATATACAAACTTTTTAGGTATTTTTTAAAAGTCATTTGATAAGAAATGCCAGAAAATGTAAAATGGACTAAAATAAAAAGAAAGGTATGAGATAGGAAACAGTGAAAGTAATCCAAGAGTGAAGAAGAAAAAAAGAGAGAGAGAGAGAGAGAGAGAATGCCCAGGATGACAGCTGTGTGGCAGTCTAAAAAGCAACCAGTCTAATGCAGAATGGGAAATAAAAGGAGTCTGAGAATGTCTTTAATAAATAAAGTAGATTTTATTACCCAAATTGTATGATTAATGAGGAAAAGGGCAGTGCTTATTTAGTGAATGGAAAGAGAGGAAAAAAGGCTAAACAATATAAGTCATGGTCCAAATACAAAATAAATTAAAATAGAAAGTGTTTTTGAGTAATTGGTGGAATAAATAAAAGAAAAAAGAGTTGATTTTTAAACACTCTTCAAGTACTTTAAATTTACTGTCATTTTTCTTTCTATAAGTCTGGTCACAGTACTTGACAACACAGAGTCAAAGGTATAGCTCACTGTATAAGTTTCCTGTGGTTACTTTTAACAGATTACCACAAGTAAAAAATTACTTGTAATTCATGACAAGCAACAACAGGAAATTAATACATTTTAAACAACAGGTTTAAAGTAACAGACATGTAACTTAAAAAAACAAATATGTATCCTGTCAGAGTTATGGAGGCCAGAAGTCTAAAATCAGGGTGTTGAGAAGGCCACACTCCCTCTAAAGGCTAAAGCCTCGAAGGGAGAATCCTTCCTTGCCTCCTCGAGTTTCTGATGGCTATTGGCATTCCTTGGTTTATGGCTGCCTCACTACAGTCTTTGCTTCCATCTTCACATAGCCTTCTCTCTGTGTGTGTTTGTCTAATTTAAATCCTTCTACCTCTACTTAATAAGGATACATATAGTTGTATTTAGACACATCCAGATAAACCAGCATAAACTCCTCTTCTCAAATAAAGTAATATTCACAGGTTTCAGGGATTAGGAAAGTAATATATCTCTGGGGGACTATTTTTCTGCTTACTTCAGTCAACTCACACAAAAAATGGTGAATCAATGGTGAATGAGTTGTTAAGAAATTCTGAATTCTACTTTGCTCATCCCTCATCAGAGGTTCTATTTAAATTTGCTGGGTCAAGAAATGAAGGTTTATAAATGTCCATCAACAGATGAATGGATAAAGAAGATGTGACACATATATACAATGGAATATTACTCAGCCATAAAAAGAAATGAAATTGAGTTATTTGTAGTGAGGTGGATGGACCTAGAGTCTGTCATACAGAGTGAAGTAAGTCAGAAAGAGAAAAACAAATACCGTATGCTAATGCATATATATGGAATCTTAAAAAAAAAAAATGGTACTGATGAACCTAGTGGCAGGGCAGGAATAAAAGTGTAGACATAGAGAACGGACTTGAGGACATGGAGGGGAGGGGGAAGCGGGGGCAAAGTGAGAGTAGCATCGACATATATACACTACCAAATGTAAGATAGATAGCTGGTGGGAAGCAGAAGCATAGCACAGGGAGATCAGCTCGGTGCTTTGTGACCACCTAGAGGGGTGGGGTGGGGAGGGTGGGATGGAGGCTCAAGAGGGAGGAGATATGGGGACATATGTATGCATATGGCTGATTCACTTTGTTGTACAAGAGAAATTAACCCAGCATTGTGAAGCAATTATACTCCAATAAAGATGTATTAAAAAAAAAGAAATGAAGGTTTAATTATATTTAAAGTCAGAAAACTCAGTACCAGAATAACAAAGTTTGGAAGAAGGACATGATGAGTAGGTGGGAATAATATAAGAGGCTAAATTCTCAGTATTTGATAAAGGAGAGTCAATTGTTTAGATATTTATATAGATGATCTGAATGCCCATTTTTTGAAATTATGAAAAAAGTACAAAAAGTATAAAAATAGAAACAGTGTAAAGTCGCTTTGGTGGATGTGGCTGGGAACAGGTGGAAATCTGCCTGGGTGGAGGCACAAACATTTATTTTGCATTTTTATATGGTATATATTGCCTTTTTATATTGTTCACATTCTAAAAACCATGATTAATGTATACTTATGGCTAATAAAACTTTTACTTTAATGTTCAAAGTAATTTTATTGATAGAAAGAAAAGAGAGAGAAAAGAGGAATAACTCCTTTACATTTTTCTTTCCAATGTCACTGCTCGTTTGGCCACAGCTCATAATTTTATATGCACAAAACTATGTTTTCTGTTGCAGGGAAAAAATAAACCGACTCAAAATCCAATGTTTCTTATTTTATCCCAAGGAAACGAAATAAAAAAGAGATGAAAAGCATATTCACTACAACATCTTTCTGCTGACTGAGTTTCTTTACCTACAATTAATATTTGAATCCCACTGGAAATCGTATGTTTTTATCTGTTAGAGGAATGTCGGCTTCTCAACATAAAATTCTAACAGAATTGTTCAAATTCATAACAACTATTCTTGTGCATACCTGTTAGCAATCACTTTACCTGATAAATTATACAATCAATCAATGACTGACAATTTTAGCCCCGAAATATTAGTAACAATGACATTGTTCTCATATTCATTATTAAGAAAATACACTTAAAAATTTTGCCTTTCTAAAATTTATCATACAAGTAGGAATGAAACAGCTCATTACTCGTTCTCGCAAGTTTTAATGGCTCTTCTCAGTAGCTGGACTTTGAGAGAGCAGTTCACTGACAAATCCCAGAAGCTTTGAGACATAAAATACTTACATCTTATTTATAGGTTTATGCAATTATTATAACAGAAGTTGATCAATATGTTAATTGAACTTGAGCTTGATCACTATCTTTTGGTTATTTTAGATAGCTCTGACTACTAAATTTATGTCATAACTGAAATGTTATGCTTTAGCTGGTTCAACTTATAAAAACCTGGGAAATACTGCAGATGTCTAGGATTGCAAATCATTCTAGTAGAGTGAATACATATGGAGTATTATATTCAGTTCTTCAGTCAGAAGGCAAGCGAATGAATAGTGTTCAGTATAAAGGTTCATGGCAGCAGTGTGCATGTGGCATGTGGGTGTGTAAGATCTTGAAGGGATAAAAAAAATGATGACGAGGAAGTGTCACTAGGAGAACACTGGGGGATTTTACTAAAATCAGAATAAATTGAATACCATAAAATGCTGACCAGCAGCAAAAATTCTCTCAGATATGACATTTGCAGTTGGAAATTTTGAAATTTTTATAACCGCAAATTCTTTGAAGATAGGGTACCAATTTCATCACTTGGTTCATGAAAAACCTGAATAAAATGACAATGGGTACTATAGTTTTAAAATATAAAGTATATATTTTACATATAAGATATATAAATACAAATCATAAAATGCTGTGTTCTTGCTGATAGATAATAGGTTAAATAAACTTCTCATTCTCTATTTGTTAGCATCCTATGTTCTCTTCCAGGCATTATGTTTAGTATCCATGGAAAAGTTAACATACATAACAGTCACACAAGTACAGAATCTTTGGCTCTGTGGGGTGAGATTAAGATTCAGTAGATAGCTATTTTTACCTGATTTCCTGCAGCTAGGTTTCTCTCAAAACTTAAAGTATATACGATACTAAATCTGTAGGAATAGCAGGTTTGGGAGAAAATGTGATGAATTTGATCTTAGAAATTATTAATCTGCAATGCTTATAGAAATGGAACGGGAGCTTGGAAGGAGAATTGACATGTTTAGACTAGACTGTTAATGACTTTACAAACTCTTCTATGGAAGAATGACCAAAGGTGTCTCTGTAAAGAAGAGGATAAGGATTAATATCTGTGCAGATATTTTCATTCAGAAGGTGAACAGAGAAAAAAGAGCCAAAATTAGTGACCACAGAAGTAGGAAGGCAAACAGAACATAAGTTCTATGAGGTAACATAGAAGTCAAGGGAAGAAAGTATCTAGGATGAATTGGACAATGTAAACAAAATGATGAAAATTGTGAAAGAGGAAGACTATAAAAAGGCCACTGGATTCACCAACATGACAGTTATTGGTTACTCCCCTTGAAAATATATTCAGTGAAGTGGTAAGAGAAATACTCATGTTCCAAGGTGTTCAGAAGTGTCTCACTGAAGGACAAAAAGTAGAGAAAAACATTGTACAATTAAAAATGTTATTGGTGAGAGAGTAATACAATGGTAGATCAAGAAATAAGGTACTACAGGACAGATATGAGTTTGTTTACCATTAAAAATGAAATAGCCTCTAGAGAGTGAGAATTTTAAATGAAATTGCAAAAGTTGGTTTATGTGGCATATATACTGAATGGAATATGATTTGGCCAGAAACATCAAATCAGGTAATAATAAGCAATGCAACGACTATTATTATATTTTAATTAATATATGGTTCAAAAGCCAATGGTTAATTAGGTCACTTAGCTAAACCATCAACATGGGTTTAATCTTTAGAAAAATCAAGATTGCAACAGTAATTCAATTCAGTTATACACATTTGATGGTAAGAACCATAGAATGATGGTGATCTTCATAGCATAAGACTTCTGCATGTATAGGCCCTTTTGCATCAAGAAGAGTCACGTCCAAGGGTATTTTAGTTCTAGTATTTACTTCTTTGCTTCAAAACCCATTTGCCATTCTTTGTCCATTCAACATTGGAATCTCCATACTATGAAGACTCCCCCAACTAATGAGGCATATCCAGAATATACTGGATGCTTACTTTCCCAGTTCTTTACAGTTAAAGTACAAACACCTGACTGAGGTTCTGCCAATCGAACATTGACTCTGAAACAGAAGCTAGTGACCCAAAGAAGAATGGGCATGACAAAATGCTTTCTGGTGATGGGTCTGGAGTGACGGCCACTAAATCCAGAGGCCAATCTCGGCATGGCTGCATTACTAGAGGCAGTTCCTATGGCTCTGTCTCATGAGGCATCATCTGGTTTCCAGAGATAAGGACAGTTATGTCTTTGGTTGGCCAGATCTACATAATGATTTGGTAATTGTTTCTGGTTGCTTGGCCTCTAAACCTGGTTCTCTGGATATCTGGAGATCCTATGGGTTGTCCAATACCTTTCTAATGAATTCATTTTCTAGAATCATTTATCAAGAATCAGCTGCTCTTTTTTCGTTACTATGAATTCTTACAATCAACTCTACCTGAGTCATCAATTGGGGCCTTAATATTTTACATTATTTATAAATTACTTTATTCATTTATAGTGTAATAAATGCATGTTATCTGGATATCTGTTCAAACTGAAATGTATTATTTATTTTGCTTATTTTGTGTGACTTCCTCCCCATTCACCAATTTTTATTCCGTAATACTCCACAGTTGGGGGAAAAGAAAACAGCTATAGTTACATGGTGTCTTTTCATTCTTTCTTGCTGTATTCACTTCACAGGCCTCATCTGCTACTCTAATTCTCAGCCCGTCTTGGTTAGTCATCATTATTGACTCAGAACAGTGCTGTGCTGTGTAATATATTTCTGCTACAAAAATCATTCTTCTTCGTTAAATCCTCTTCACTCACAGCTGCCTGCTGAGCTTCACTCTCTGCCAAGCTGCAGACGCTGCATTTTCTCTGATTGTATTTGTGGCACATTCATGAATGCTTCTTGGGTAAAAAATCATTCCAAACCAATAAATCAAATCAGTAAATAAGTCAATA
This sequence comes from Balaenoptera musculus, assembly GCF_009873245.2. NCBI lineage: Eukaryota > Metazoa > Chordata > Mammalia > Artiodactyla > Balaenopteridae > Balaenoptera > Balaenoptera musculus. The sequence goes on from NC_045788.1 coordinate 111,713,489, forward strand.
CATCTCTTTTGCTTTACAAACATCATCACTCTTTAGCAGAATGAATCACTAGTTCTTGTCCCTACATTTTGGACTCTTTGAAACTATTTCATCTACTATTAGAAGCTCTTTTGCTCCTGTGTTAACACTTACATTAGATAACGCACTTGACCTTATACAAGATCCAAAGACATTTGACCCTAGGAGTCAATTTCAGTGAACTCTGTTTTTTCTAAGTGATTTCCCATTGGGAATAGAAGATATTGAAGAAACAAAATCATATATATGTATGTGTGTATATCTATCTATCTATCTATCTATCTATCTATCTATATATATATATAATGTAATTTAATTCTTGGGATATTTGCATTGTATATAATATGTATGTGCATGAATACATGTATTCTATATATTATACCTGAGAATTAAATTGGGATGTTATAGATATTTAATTTTCAGAATATTAATTTCCAAAGAATTAAATTTCATATTTTATGCCTATGATAAAATGTATGGTTAAGCCCATTCTTTTTGGAATTTTATTAAATTAATACAATAGAGTGGAAGTCAGTCTAAAGCTTTCCTTCTTATATATTAATCAAAAAGTTTAATGACTCTAAAGCTTTCCTTCTTATATATTAATCAAAAAGTTTAATGACTCAAACACTTAACGATTCCAAAAGATTATTCTAGTTGGACTGGATACGTTTATTCCCACCTCTAATTTGCCACTCCCTACACATACATACTCTCATTCCTTACATCCTCTGCCTTGTTTATTGCTCTAAGAGATGGATTCCTGCAGATTACATCACTCAGCCTCTCCTGTCCTCTGGATTCCAAGTGGATTTGACAAAGGGGAGGCTCAGACAAAAGATCTGAGGGTTTGAGGACAGAGTTCAGGATATTTCATCCCCACTTCCTCCCTATTTTTTCCAACAGTGGTTGATCCCTCTAGGTTGGGCAAAAGATCCCGTGGAACTGCTTCATTTCAGTGGTCTGGCTCTCAACTAGCTCTGGGGATACAGTTTTCTCTCCTTGTCCCTTCAGGGGTAGGGGTGGCTTTCTGCTGCTGCGAGTGCCTGGAGGATTGTTGATGTGTGTGTGTGTGTGTATGCTTACAGTACACATGCACACACACACACACACACACATTAGCTTCTCTTCAAAATTCCAGTTAAGTGTGGTTTCTGTTTCCTGCCAGGACTTTCACTGATGCAGACTGTACTTATTTTAAGAACCAGAAACAAGGATTAAAAAAATTTGTCAGTGGTTTAAAATTTGGTCATGCTTTCAAGGTCTCAATGACCATTAATTCAGCTCCCAGCAATTCCTGACTGGCTGAATAATTCACCTCTTCCACCATGACTGTGTGTAATCAACTAATTATTTCTGAGAATCCCCTCATTCTTCTGCTCTTAATTTTAGAGCCTGTGGTTTTCCTTTCCTGCTCTGTGACCTGCTTCTGATTTCCCAAATGTCTCTGAATGGCAAGTGCACTCTAAATTTCTCCGCTCTAAGAGGTATTGATTGGCTCCTGCCTCACAGACTGTAATTTCTCTAGCAAGCGGCGTTTTCCAGCTCTCCCAGTAAAGTCCAAAAGCACTATCTACTAAGTTACGAGTTTTTCTTTTCTATAGCTTTTAGCTTTCTCAGCTGGATGCAAGAATTTTAACTTATCTACCTTATCATGCCTTATCATAAAGTCTATCTGCCTCAAACGTTGCTATAGTTCTAGAATAACCCTTGACAATGCAAGATTCTGTAGCAATATGACCAAAGACACCTCATCAAAGATAGTTTCACAGAGAATGTAGTCTTGTAGCTTGAACTCAAAAGGCAAGATATGACTACAGTGGTATTCTTGATACCAACAATAATTTGCTTGTATACATAGGAGACATATAGTTTTTTGTTTTTTTTAAATTTATTTATTTATTTTATGGCTGTGTTGGGTCTTCGTTTCTCTGCGAGGGCTTTCTCTAGTTGTGGCAAGTGGGGACCACTCTTCATCGCGGTGCGCGGGCCTCTCACCATCGCGGCCTCTCTTGTTGCGGAGCACAGGCTCCAGACGCGCAGGCTCAGTAATTGTGGCTCACGGGCCCAGTTGCTCCGCGGCACGTGGGATCCTCCCAGACCAGGGCTCGAACCCGTGTCCCCTGCGTCGGCAGGCAGACTCTCAACCACTGAGCCACCAGGGAAGCCCGACATATAGTTTTTAAATCACCCAATCAAGAAACTGAGACCTACAGAGGCAAATTTGTTTGCTACTCAGTTAGGCAGACAGAAAGCTGAGACTGGATGTCATGTGTCCCAAGTTCTTATTCTACAAAACTGCATTATAAAAAATACATATTTTAACTAACAGTAAATTAACAAATGTGAGTTATTCCAAAATTAATAAACATTTGAGACTTACAAATGTATTTTTCTCAATGAGGTTTTTGTAAATGTTTTTGTTTGAATATTTTATAACTTAATGTGAGCAAAGTTCATGTAATTTCTCAATAAAGTAGGAAGTACTATATATATATATAAATAATTCCCCTATATACATATTTTAAATATATCAAACTTTATGCATTAAAGAACTAGTGGGCTTGCTCGAATTATACTTACTATTCCATGTTACATGTTTTAATTTTGTAATATGCAAATTTGCCCAATGCCCAGAAGAAATATATATTTATTAAATGTAGTTGCTAGCATGGCTATTCCTTTCATATCCTTACAGTTTTATCCATTTCAGTATGAACAAATGATATTTAAAATAGCAATAAATGAACAGATGCAAATTAAAATATCTTTAATTTTTCATTTTTTGCATATGGAAAGTTAATGGAAATTTCAGAAGTCATAAGAAAAAGGAGACTCATGTTCTGTTTTGTGGTGTTACAGCCCTGGGATAGTTAAAATCCTTGGGCAGTTCTGCTTGTGCAAACGTTAACACAGCTTTTAATCTGGTATTGCTGCTGTGGGTTTATCAAGTATTCATGATGTTCACAGATATGGTGGATTGACTTGTGTCCAGGGACTGAGCATAAACCTGTGTGCATAGCTAGCAGTTAACAGTGAGTGATTTTGTTACATTGTTTAATTTTAGTTCTCTCTCTCTCTCTCTTTCTCTCCAATGTCTTAGCTGGGTTTTTTTTTGTTTTTTTGTTTTTTTTCAATTTATTTTTTATTGAAGTACTGTTGATTTACTGTAATTTAAACACATAATATTCATTGGGTATTTGCTATGTGTTAGGTACTGTTCTAAGTGGTTTATATTCACTATATCATTTAACTCTAGGAGATAGTTAATAATATTGTTATCCCCATTTCACAGATAGGGAAATTATACTAAAAGCAGCTGAGCACTTGCATTCTCAGGAAACAATGAGTAACATAGTAAACATACCTTGTCAAAGGGATAGTATATAGTAAATATATACTATTGAATATAGTTCCATGTGCTATACAGTAAAACAACGAGGTTTTACTGTATAGCACATGGAACTATACTCAATATCTTTTAATAACCTATAATAGAAAAGAATATGAAGCTGTACACCTGAAACTAACATAATATTGTAAATCAACTATAGTTTAATAAATAATATTTTAAATAAATTAATTAAATACAGGTTTAATATTGGTGCATAACTAAGTGAAGATTCAGAAGCTGATATTATGAGGAGAAATAGTAAAAAAGTAGGTTGCAAATTTGCAATGAGTGTCAATTGGAATTTGCTCTGTCTTAGCTGTTTTACAGCTGAGATGTCCTGAAGAAATCGTATTTTAATTAGTTTTATAATTTTTTCCCTTCTGGTAACATATTCTGCTGCTTTTTGTAAGAAAACTTGTAAAGAAATCCAATAGTAAAAAAAAAAAATAGAGCTTTAGAAAAGGATGTACAATATCAAACACTATATCATGAAAATGTTTCCTTTGAATGACACTTGGAGTCTGGGACTCAAGCCAGGAGGTAAAAGCATTTTGGCTGTGTGGTTTCAAGATCAAAAGATCAAATGTTTTTCGTAATCTATCATGCAAAAGTTATTTGTTTGATTTATAGTCTGTTTCCTCCGTTCTCAGAGGGGGAAACTTGATGATATAAAGACACAAAATATATTAAGGGAAATGACTTGTTTGCATTATGGAAGTATCAGGATTTGGTGCTCATTTGGATAGCTTGATATCTCTGAAATTATGAAGTATATGTGGTGCTTTGTCTTTAATCTGTACTCTTAGTAATGCCCATAATTACAATATGTAGACAAGGTAGGCAAAAAAAGAATTCTATTCTATTCTAAATACATTTTAGTGCATTTTACATCCTTTAAAATCAACACAGACCTGGCATTAAATATTTTTTCATGGATTTTTTATGTAAAAATAGAATAAAATTTTAGGACTTTATTTACAAATTTTCAATAGTTTTTTTAAGATTCATTTCAAGATTATGAAGAAAATCATCACAATGGAAAAAAATAAATTGAGGATTAAAGATTACTAAAAGAAACTATTGCATTTTGCTGCTGTTTATATCCAGCCTTCTCCCATTTCCACAACTTATTCATTAATAAACATCTTTAAAAAAGACCCTCATTTTAAAGCTGGTATATGGATAAAGACTTGACAGTTTTCTATGAAAAAAAATTGTATATTTAATAGCATACTATAAACAGCAAAGATTTCTTCAACTTTTACAGGTTTTACTCACATGGCACATTTTTACCTACATGACCAAGTAACTGAAAAATTTCAGTAAGGGAGTAAGAAAATCCATCAGGTCCTTCACTGATGTAACTAAGTAACTTGTCAGGTTCTAAAACTGTCTGTTTAGAATAACAGTAATTTTCCCAGAATATAGATGTGCACTGACATCATCTAGAATGATGATATTTTCTCTTGTCAACTTAACTACAGTCCCACTTTACCAGAATAGATTATGGTTTGACCATGCAGCTATATCTTTTCAATAGCTACCCTTCAGTAAATACTGAACGGATATGACTGAATATGGTTAAATGCAGTTAAACGGGTATGAAAAAAGTTATTTAATTTTATTATAATTAAAAGTGAAATACTACTAGAAATTTTTTTAGAAGCAATTGACTTGAGAATTTTACATGGGATTCAGCGTTTAGTAACAAACAGTATGGGAGATTAGGGTCCTGCCTTGAATCTAGTTAAGTAGAATTAAATTTATTAAATGATTTAATTGATGTAATTAAAACAAAAATAATAGATATTATCAGTGTATTAATGCAGTCACACTATTATTTTTATTATAACTATTTCAAGTGTTAAGGAAACTGTCCCCAAAGTTTTGCTAAAGGAATTTTAGACTTGAATGCTTACCATGCTGGGCACTGATAAAAGTACTTTATACGCCTTAATTCATTTAGGTCTCATGACAGCTCTATTAGATTAGTACTATTATTACATCTATTTTACAGATGGAAAAATTGAGACAAGAAGCTTTCCAAGGTCATACACCTAGTGAGTAATGATTATCAGAAGAGTTCTTTTCTACAAGAAAACTCTGGGAAGTTTAGAATGTTATAAAACAAATTTCATAAACAAATCTCTGTTGGCAGTGCCATCCTTGAATGCATACCCCTTACTACTTGGCTTTCAAACTTTCTGTGGATGAACTCATAAATTATTTACTTGGTTAGAGCACCTTTGGTTGCCCACAAGTAACATTAATCCCAGCAAAAAAGGGTGGTTGGTGTGTTTTAAAGAGGCATCAGTGTCTCACAGAACACAGTAGGAAGAAGGCAGCTCAGTCTCACAGACTAAACCCAGGATGTGAAAATCATAGGGACCCCAAAGAGATGTTTCCCTCTCTTTCTCATTTCTTCTTCCTTCTGCATGTCTGATTCCTTTTGTATCTCTAGATAGATAGCTTCCACCTCTCTCAGGAACAGTTAAAAACAGTGGCAGGATGTCAATGTCTGACGTGTATACGAGGAGCCCTATGGACTCGTTCCCCTGGGAAACAACCATTACTGGTGAAAATTATAAAAATAACCAACACTTAAAGTCTCTGGAAGTTGTCATAAGGGCATACAGCAAATGAAGAAACATTTGTTTAAGAAAATCTACTAAATCTCAGTAAGAACAGCAAGAGTCTATGGAATGTGAAACACAACCCATCCCCTCACTCCTCCCACACTACCTCCTCACAGGAGTTTCACATTGAGTCAGTGTTGCCAAGACGGCTGTTCTTCTAAGAAGGAGAGGCAATCACACTCAAATACATCACATTAAAAATGCTGAAATTCAAAGACAAACAAAACAAAACAAAACAAAAACAACTTTTGAAAGTAGCAAGAGATAAATGATTCGTCACATAAAAGAATTCTGATTTTTAAAAAATAACTATTTTTATCAGAAGCAATAGAGACAAGAAGTCAAAGAGATTGCCTGATAAATAAAAGCTGAAAGAATTTGTTGCTAGACTATCCACCTTACAAGAAGTACTAAAGGAATTTCTTCAGGCTGATAGCAAGTCACCTCTGAAAACCAACCCCAAAAACAAAACAACAGCACCAGTAAAGATAATCATGTGAATATAAAAGACAGAAGAAATGCATATTTCTTCTCCTTTCTTTTCTGAACTGATTTTACAAGCAATTGCATAAACAATAGGTATATAATTGTAATGTTAGGCCTAAAACATAGAGAAATGTAATGTATTTGATAACAGAAATATAACACAGTTGGATGGGATCAAAACTGTATTGTGATAAGGAAATGACACCAGGTGGTGATTTAAATCTATAGTAAAAATAAAAAGAACCAGATATGGTAAATAAGAAGGTGAATATAGCAAACTCTGTAAATATACATTTGTTCTTCCCCCCTTAAAAAAAACTTAAAAAAAAAAAAACCATAGTAGCCCAAATCTCCTGAGTTTATAGGTTAGATGTACAGGCCAAAACAAACAAACAAACAGATAACAACAACAGAAAATTACTGATCATAATTTCTCTGTATTCCCATTCCCCATTCGTGGAGAAGGGATTTATTGACTTGGCTAATTCCAGATTCAACCCCACCTCTTCTACCAGCCAAAGCAAGACTGACTCTGGAGGTTGGCTCATGTTTTCCGTAAGGAATTTGATTGAAGCAAAAGCCACTGGAATCAGGGAAGAAACATCTTACCCAGGGATAGGGCTATTCTGAGGAAATGAGATGCCCAGAAATATGAAGACAGCCTTGAGCCTTATGAATATTGTAAGATTTCTTCTGGCAAACTATTTTCACACCTCAAACCCCAGTGAGTGCTTCTTTGCACACAGAGCAAGGGCAACGAACTCTATCTGGATGAGGACTGGCAGGCTTCCCAGACAAAATGACACATGAGTTAAGTGTTGAAGGATGCACAAGAGCCAAGCAGGATGGAGATACTTTTTCTAGGAATGGGGAGGAGAATAGGCAAAACATCAGAGACATGAATGAACATGTGCAAAAGGCAGGATATGCAATTGACAGACTAGCTTGTTTCTGTATGTTCCTCAGATTAGACTATCAATCCCAACTCAATGGTACTTTAAGCTAGAGACTGACATTAACAGATTTAAATTGTAGAAGATCACCCAAGCAGCATTATGGGGTATAAAACGGAAGATGACATAGAAATCATTCCAAGGGCTGTGACAGTGATCCCACTGATGTGAGATCATGCTCCCAAATCTCCATATTATGTGCAGGAAGAAGCCTGTGACTGCTTCCTAAGAGCCCACTGTCTCTAGTAACTAGGAACCACACTGGGATGGATAACTTGGGAAATGAAAATAAATATTCATTTCATTAAGTTTGTATATCCTATGTCATATAAGTTATATATTATACATTACTCTTGCTGAAAGTTTACTACTGCAAGAAAAATTATATGTAATTTTTTATTTTAATTACTGATTATTAATCAAGTTCAACATTTTTAACACTTAATTGAGGCCTATTAAAAAGAAATATGAGAGGCTAGGTAGAAAAATACACCTACCACAATTAATGCAAGGAGAACAAATATTTATCTTGAAAAGTAATTTTAGTAATCTATATAGAAAATAGTTTCAGGCTTACAAGAAAATTTTTACATGGTTGAGTTCTTTATGTAACTCACCTTCCAGCTTATCTACTGAGAATTATGTGAACAATTCTTACCAATTGATGGAGTAATTTCAGCCAAAATAAATTCAGATATAGAAATATAAAATGGCCTTATAATTTTCTTTTATTTCCTATCTATACACAAAACAAAAATAACAATTGCAAATAAAGAAATGTTCAAATTATTGTTTAAAAATATTTGTAGTACTAAGCAGAAATTCATTTCATGGGCTTCCCTGGTGGCGCAGTGGTTGAGAGTCTGCCTGCCAATGCAGGGGACACGGGTTCGAGCCCTGGTCTGGGAAGATCCCACATGCCACGGAGCAACTGGGCCCGTGAGCCACAATTACTGAGCCTGCGCGTCTGGAGCCTGTGCTCCGCAACAAGAGAGGCCGCGATGGTGAGAGGCCCGCGCACCGCGATGAAGAGTGGTCCCCACTTGCCACAACTAGAGAAAGCCCTCGCAGAGAAACGAAGACCCAACACAGTCATAAATAAATAAATAAATAAATAAAAAAGAAGAACGTGAATTTCTAAAAAGAAATTCATTTCAAATAATTCTGGAAATACAGTTCTTATATATAACGAACGGTAAGAGCAATTATTGCACTAAAATGTTATGTTTTATAACATTTAAAGGATTTCTGCTTGATGTTTATCTCCAGTTTGATTCTTTGTTATAGTGTAAATATTTTGAGAAAGAACACATTTCATAAATTGTTTGTATTCCCTAATTTTGAGACAATAATGTACTCATTGTAAAATATGTCACAACTAAAGACAAAGGCACTTTAACTTTTATCATTTCTAATGAAATCTCTTGGAATTTACATTATCGTGAATTTACTACTGTTTCAATAAACTACATGCAGACATTAAGATATCACTAAAATATTAATATCTGTCTAAATTTTAGAGTCCATATTAAATCCTTTGTTGAATCTTGCTATGAAAACACATTAATCTAGGACTCAACTATTATACAGTAGGTTATAAAACAGAGTAGGGTATAAAATTTGAATGTGAGCACACATAAAAGAGCTGTACAAATCACGATTAGAAAGCAAGGTTCAATTTGTCTATTGCAGAAAATAATGGAACAATAATTCAAACTATGTAGGCTTCCACTCCAAAAAAATAAATAGGATTTTTTTTCAAGTGAAAGCAAAATGTGTAGATTTTGAAACATATTCTTCAGAAAATATTGCAAACAGTGGCTCAAATATTAATATATTTAGTTAGCCTTTTTTAAATTTATGAAACATACAAGGACATGTTTTTTATCAAAGAAATTTAACTGTGTAAGTTTTAAGGAACACTTGCTTAAATATATTAACTGTGTGCTGAATTGAGTTGATTGGCCCTTGACATCCATTCCCAAATTATATTTTCTAACAAATTTAAGATTTTCTTCTCCTTCAGTATATATTCAGAAAGGTTTATTGATTATATACAAAAAATGTTTTTTATACAGGGTGTCTTTAGTGAATTACATTGACAAAATGTTTGACTTAGGTCCAAGGCATGACCTGAACTAACTCATTAAATCTAGTGTACTCAATATGATCCACCAGTATAACTATTATTAAGATTGCTTTGGGAAATGACGTCACTGAAATCAGCAGTAGTAATGTAAGCAAAGCCTTATTCTCATGGTATGATTTATTATAGATCCGATTATATTTGCTCAAAGATTCACTAGGGACTAGTTTTATACATTCCTAAATTGTAATTTGCTCAGAAAAGGAAGAGGCCATGTTAACTGTGACATGTTTAAACAGGAATGGCCACATTTTCTGCTTCATTCAGTACAAGGTTCTATTTACTGATCATCTCATCCTTAAAAAAAAGGGGGGGTGCAGAACGTGGGGTGCAAATTTATGTCAGTTTTAACTAGTATACTGCCATCTCTTAACAATAACTGGTATTTTTAAATTTATACACTATGTTATGAGCATAATCAAGAAATAGTTGAGAAAACCTGAACTCATCATATAGAATGAATTTTAAACAGTCCTATGCAATTACCATAAATCTGTGTATGGAGAGACATTAGGAATTGCTAATCTATTCCAACGTGTAACTGATTAAAGCAACACTCACTCACAGTTACTCTTTTTTGGATTATTTTTTCTGGCACATTTTTTTTTCATCATATTCCAGAGGTAAGGAAAGGATAAACTTTTATTCCAATGAACCAAAAAGTTGAAGTAAAGTGGTTACTTTCTTTAACATAGCTTGTGAATTGTACTATATGTATATTGTTCATTTATAAACTCAAGCCTTTTAAATAGGAATGGATGCTGCAACGGCTTGTACAGACTTTACCTCATTTCTGAAATGCTGAGATAAATGGTTTACACATTTTCCCAGTCACTACTTTGACTCTACTGAATATGCTTTCTCAGGTTAGAGTGGCTAGACAGTGACTTTGTCCTAATTCTGATAAGGACCCTTTCTTTCATCCCTCTGGCTCTACCTTGTTTGGTTCTATAACTTGTGCAGTCCACATCAGGGCACACCAAATTTGTTACATTCTTGATTGTTCCAAAGTTGTGATTAGGAAGAGTATCATATATGCATGTTACACAACAGACATTGGGCCTACCAGACACTCATCCTATACAGGTCACAGCCCAGGCCCTCTTTCTGTAGGATGCCTTCTCTTCCAGGCAGATGAATTGGCTGGCCTTCCTCTGAGTTGCCATGGCAACCTATACTTAATCCCATCTAAATCCACATTTCAGTGTCTAGTGACTGTAACTATGCTTTATTGTTGCATCCACAATGGCAGGACCTGTGTATTTTATCATTACATGGCTAGTTACTTGCACAGTATATGGACTGGAGCAGATCTGAGCAACTGTTTGTAAATGATTTTATGAATAAAGTGAAATAACACATCCTCTAATCTCAAATTGTTCAGCCTCTAGAGTTGACAGACAAGAAAATCAATAACAGTATTGAGTGCTAATGGAAAAATACACAGATGCGAGCACAAAGAATGGGTACCTATCTTAGTCTGAGTTACATAGGCAAAGCTTCCCAGAGGACAGAAGACATGAACTGAATCTTGAAGGATGAGTAAGATTTATTCAAGCTGAGAAGACAGAAAAGAGTTTCCAGGTAGAAGAAGCAATACCTGCAAAGACATGGAGAGACTTTCCTGGTGACACAGTGGTTAAGAATCCACCTGCCAATGCAGGGGACACGGATTCGATCCTTGGTCCGGGAAGATCTCACATGCTGCGGAGCAACTAAGTCCATGCACCACAACTACTGAGCCTGCATGCCACAACTACTGAAGCTTGAGTGCCTAGAGCCTGTGCTCCACAACAAGAGAAGCCACTGCAATGAGAAGCCCACGCATCACAATGAAGAGTAGCCCCCACTCTCCACAACTAGAAAAAGCCCATGTGCAGCAACAAAGACTCAAGGCAGCCAAAATAAATAAATAAATAATTAAATAAACTAAAAAAAAAAAGATATGGAAGCTGAGAGACCACAGAGAATGGGCAAACATGACACTCTCAAATATGCTTTTTTGTCCCATGTTAAAGAGTTTGAATGTAGCCCTTTTATCAGGGGAGAATAATAATTTTTTTAGATACAGAATATTATTAATCAGATTTTATGTAAATTAATTTTAATTAAATGTGTTTAGGCAGCAAGGTAGAAGCCTGGGTTGGAAGAAGAATGAGATGAAGATGGGGAGATCACATTCTAAGCAAGTGCCATAGGCCAAGTGGGAAATAATCAGGGTCTTGTAGTAAGATGATTGCATTGGGAATTGACGGTATTAAAACAGAATCAAATGGTGGCATTGGGAATCAAGATATTAAAATGGAATCACGGATATTAATCCGTAACTAGATGTACAGTAACTATTGGGTGGGCCAAAAAGTGCCTTTGGTTTTTTAAGAAAAAATAAAAGACACTTTTTTCATTTTCACCAAGAACTTTATTGAACAATGTATTCACCCTTTTGTTCCACTACCTTCTGCCATTTTTCAGGCAACTTCATAATTCCATCTTCCCAAAACTTTTTATCTTTTTGAGCAAAGAACTGTTCCAGGTGCCTTTTACAGTCTTCCAGGTAATTAAAATTTTTTCCATTAAAAGAATTTTGTAAAGAATGATATAAATGGAAATCTGAAGGTGCAATGCCTGGTGAATATGGCGGATGAATCAGAACTTCCCAGCCAAGCTGTAATAGTTTTTGCCTGGTCACCAAAGAAAGATGTGGTCTTGCATTATCCTGATGGAAGATTATGCGTTTTCTGTTGACTAATTCCAGATGCTTTTCTTTAAGTGCTGCTTTCAGTTGGTCTAATTGGGAGCAGTACTTGTTGGAATTAATTGTTTGGTTTTCCAGAAGGAGCTCATAATAGAGGACTCCCTTCCAGTCCCACCATATATCCAACATCAACTTCCTTGGATGAAGACCGGCCTTTGGTTTGGTTGGTGGTGGTTCATTTCACTTGCCCCACAATCTCTTCCATTCCACAGTGTTGTACAGTATCTACTTTTCATCACCTGTCACAATTTGTTTTAAAAACAGAATATTTTCATTTCGTTTCAGTAGAGAATCGCACGCGGAAATATGGTCAAGAAGGTTTTTTTCGCTTAACTTATGTGGAACCCAAACATCAAAGCAATTCACATGACCATGCTAGTGCAAATGATTTTCAACACTTGACCTGGATATTTTGAGTATGTCGGCTATCTCCCGCGTGGTATAATGTTGATTGTTCTCAATTATTGTATTGATTTGATCGCTATCAACTTCAACTGGTCTACCCGACCGTGGAGCGTTGTCCAGTGAGAAATCTCCAGCATTAAACTTGGTAAGCCACTTTTGACTTGTTCGATCAGTCACAGCACCTTCTCCATACACTGCACAAATCTTTTTTTGTATTTCAGTTGTGTTTTTACCTTTCTTGAAATAATAAAGCATAATATGATGAAAATGTTGCTTTTTTTCTTCCATCTTCAATATTAAAATGGCTACACAAAAATTCACCAATTTGATGTCTTTTTTTTTTTAATTGCACACTGCTATGACAGCTGTCACATACAGTCTAACAAAATTTTTTCAAGTGAAGCTAAATACAACTAAGTGCTACTAGAGCCATCTTTCAGAAAAAAACAAACGAACTTTTTGGCCCACCCAATACAAGTCTGAAGACCTACCCATATCTGATAATTTTGGAGTCTGAGTCAAGAGTACCAAGAGAGGGCTGTATAACCCATGTCTAAATATTTAAAAGCTTTAAATCAAGGTATAAAATCATTAAATACAACATATCTAGCCTTCTACTTTGGAAATATACCTTCATAATGACCGGGAAGACCAGGTTAAAGATTGAAATTCTAGTAGTCTTTGGAGTTTCCATGCTGGAACCTGAAAACTAAAGGAAATCTTATCCTACCTTTGACTCCATCCTACATGATAAAAGGTCTTAAGCAGTCACATGTGGACCTCCAAGTTCTATCCAATCCCCTTTCCCCAGAAAAACATCCTTTGGGCCCTCCCTTGGGCCTCAGAAGTCTACCCTCTGGAGGACTGCCCTGGAAAAGAGATCTGTACAGGCCTGGAAAGCAGAATCAGGGTTAATTGGGTGGAGGATTTGGGATTCCAGTTACTCAGAAGATGGTCTATAGGAGGGCTGCAGTCTCAATGGGGTCATGTCTGTTGATCCTGCAGATCTTTTGTCCTGACCCTGCACACCATTTGTACTGTGGGGTGGTCTTAGATTTGGTCCAAATGGAGTGTTTTAACATAGAGAGCTTCTTAATAGTATTAAATAAATCTCAGTGCCTACATTATTTGTTTGTTTGTTTTCTCTTTCTGACTGTTCATTGTCCTATTTTCTATTCTGTTAAGTGCTGGTGGTGAAGCTGCCTAATTATTCCATTTGAATGTGAGTGTTCTGTGCTAATGCTTTCTACAAAATTCCTTAAACAAAAACACTGCATCTCCTGAGAATGCCTGTTACTGTTGCAATGAAAAAGGTGAAAAGCTAGCCTTTTTTAAGCAGGTAAATATGATCTTGCAGCTTGTTTTTGTCCTTTTAATTCATTCCTGAGAGTCACTATCACATGCCACAGCTGCATAAACGGGGGTTAAAGGCCCTTGGCTTGCTTTCTCATTGTGTTTTTCCTGTTTAACTATCATCTAGTCAATTATATGTATGTTACATTAATCCAAAGATTTTTGTTTTTATTCTGATCTCCACTATTAACTATCGGGATGACCTTAGACAAGTTACTTAATTAATGTTTTTACCTATTCTCTTATATCTGCTTAGCCTTGTCAAATAGTTACCATACTAGGAGAAAGCGAGGTAGAAAACCTTACTTTTAGAAGTTTTATGAGGTATGTACAAATGCTGTGAAAATTGTAAAACACTATGCAACAAGAGTTGTTTTTTTTTTTAAAGAAGAGTCATGTCTCTCTATTGTGAAGAATGTTCCCATGCTAGATTTTAGATTTTCTTTTACTTTATTTACTGAGAAGTGTGGAGATTCATACACACTATGGAATTAAAGCCAATAATATTATCCTGGTCTTGCTAACATGAGTGGCTGTAATGGATTAGTATATTACTAAAAGCCAAATAATGATTACCATTGTTAATAATATAAACATGACTTAATTAATTTGTTATTCTACTAAAATTAAACTAATATAAAAGTGTTTAGATTTCACATGAATTTTCTCCTATTTAAGCAGAAAAAAGTATATTTTATTGAACTAATTTTTAAAAATTCAGAATTATATTCAATAATAAAAAAGTCTAACATAGAAACATTTAGAAACTTCCAGAGATTGTAAAATCAAAATTAATGTTCTATTTTTATATTAGTTTTAATAATATATTCTAGGGAGCTTTATATAGTATATCAATGATTTCATCAATATTGATTCAAGCTATCAAAGAGCTAAGTATGGACAATCAAAGGAAACTACAATTGTTCCAATCTCTCTAAAAATATAAAAACTTTGTAGGTACATAGAACTTTCCTGGTGGTGCAGTGGTTGAGAATCCGCCTGCCAATGCAGGGACCACGGGTTCATCCCTAGTCCCGGAAGATCCCACATGCCACGGAGCAAATAAGCCCATGCACCACAACTACTGAGCCTGCACTCTAGAGCCCGCGAGCCAAAATTACTGAGCCCGCGTGCTGCAACTACTGAAGCCTGGGTGCCTAGAGCCTGTGCTCCTCAACAAGAGAAACCACCGCAATGAGAAGCTCACGCACTGCAACGAAGAGTAGCTCCCACTCGCCGCAACTAGAGAAAGCCCACGCGCAGCAGTGAAGACCCAAAGCAAACAAAAATAAATAAATTTAAACAATTTTAAAAATACTTTGTAGGTACATAAAAAATATGATGTCATTTAAATTTTACTTATGCGGTCTCTCCCCCTTCCCCTATTTTCTTTATGGTTCTGAAATGCTTGCTGTGGGAGACTCCAGATTGAGTTTGAAATTAAAGTGGAGAGTCATGAAATGGATGTAGGTCAACTTATTTGATAGAAGGGCGTCAGAGTTGAAGCAGTGGTCTAAAGTGTAATTCTCAAACATTTCAAGAATCAAGATCACACTTTGTCAAGGAAAATAAAAGTTTGCGCTGGTATGACTCATGACAGTACTTGTACTTTTAATATATATTGACCAAAACAAAACAAAAACCAAAATCGAAGCAAAGAAGAAAAAGATATTTTTGTGGAATCTGAATTTAACACATGACTCAGATGTACCAAAATTGAATGAAAGAATAAAATAATTAAAGAAAGGTTTTTGTTCACCTACAATTAATCTCATCTCTGATTTTACCCACAAATGCCCTTAGCGGGGTACAAAAAAGTGAAAAAACTTGTTATTACTATTTTATTTTACGGTGCATGCTCAGTCTTTCATGATTTTTCTTTCAAATTGCCTTCTTTTTTTTAAATTTTTCCTGTGTGGCATTTTGGTATAGTGAGAAGTTTATGCAAAATCATGGTGGGTAGGTAATCTGGTCTATATGTTGTCACCTGTTGTCTCTTCTGGATAGTCAGTGGTGAGGAAAGCTCATCTCATCCTTTTTTGGGCATTGGTATCTGTCCTATAAGCATCCACAAGGAAGTGCCTGCAGCTGGTGTGATTGATTGTTCTCTTGGAAGGAGAAACACAACATGACTACTCACAGAGAGCTCGGCTATTACCCCTTGTTGACTCTACTTATTTAACAAGTACATACGCAGCACTTACCATGTACCAGGTACTATTCTGTGTGTTATAGTTATAATTGATTTAGTTTAATAACAGCCCTAAAAGGAAGGCTTTATTAATAATCTCACATAAACGATGGAATGGAAGTCTAGTGAGTTTAAGCAACTTGCCCAAAGTCACACAGCTAGTAAGAGGCATGGCTGGATTTAAACCCAAGCAGTCACTCTTTTGAGTCCACGCAGTTAACACTCTGCTATGATATCTCTAGGCTCCTTTTCATAACCCTCTGGCGCTGCTAAAACCAAAACCTCCATTGTGTTCTTCCTGTAAGTGTGGCTTACGTCTGCCCAGACAGGTGCCTCTGTTACGGACTCCTCTCCTCAGCCTTCAGCTGAACCCTAGGCAGACCCACCACTCAATCCTCAGCTATTTAAAAGCAACCCCAGAGTTCAAGTGTTTATTCAATTTCACATGCAGTCTATTTGGAAACAGAACTCTTGTTTCAGGTCTTCTTTCTGCCTAAACGTGTCTTGTTATCACCTCTGTTTTAATGCAGCTACCTTCATGAGCTCCAAAGAGTAAATGGGACAAAGCCTCTCTCCTTTAAACTTCCTCTACAAGCTATATGGAGGGATGAGTGTAGTTGGTGTGTGCTAGGACCTTTCTCAGAGATTCTGGCAGAATCGTCACCTGGTATCATCACCTTCAATATAGGCTTACCTTTCAGGAATTATCAGGATGTCACATTCCTTCCTGTGGGGAAGAAGCATTGTTTAGATTTATACTCTTCAACTAATGACATATAGCAAGATTTATTCTTGAAGATTTTTAAGAAAAAATATCTCTCTACTTAAATAGCCTATTTTGGGGATCTATTATTTCTCAATTGACTCAAAAAAGCAAATGAAAATTCAAAGATGAGCAATTATTTGTTTATAGTTCTAGCCACTTCCTTCAGCCCATTGGCATTTACTCAATGTCTGGGGGGAAGGTAGGATTATGAGAGTAAAATATGTTGGTTTCACATCTCAGATATCTCTATAACACCATTGTATGTTAAGTATCACTTTTAAATGCATTTGCATATTATATTTCACAAAAGCATCTTATAGTTGAGAAGGTTTGATACTAAATGGATGAGATAATACTCCT
The DNA here is from genome assembly GCF_009873245.2 of Balaenoptera musculus. Taxonomy (NCBI): domain Eukaryota; kingdom Metazoa; phylum Chordata; class Mammalia; order Artiodactyla; family Balaenopteridae; genus Balaenoptera; species Balaenoptera musculus. Next base: position 111,730,952 of record NC_045788.1, read on the forward strand.
TTAGTCTATGATCAATATTTGATGGATGCAGGTATTTGAAGACTCCTTATAATAACCCATGACCATCACCTTTACTCAGAGGCTAGTGCATAGGATGGAAAACTGGTAATGCATGGGCCTCAGTGGTACAAGGCAGCTTCACACAGTGGGAAATTTGATCTTCTGTAATCATGAAGAATGAAATGAGGGCAACTGATTGCATCCTTAAAGAAAAGGTAGAAAGATACTGGACTCAAGTTTACTTTTTATCCACATTTAGAAAGCTATATTTTTGGATCAGCTGTTCCAAAGCTGGCCAATATATACTTAGAAAACTAATTGATTTGGCTAAGAAAGAATGTAGAAATCATAGTTTTATATTGTCAGAAGGATCCTGGTAGGTGACAGCAGGGACAAAAGCAGCAACAATTTGATGGCAGTTCTCCAAAGATCTTGTTTTCCTGTTTAGATCTCTCAAAATGTTCCACACGGTGTGAATGCTTTATTAACATTTATACCTCACAAGGTGGTTTCTTTCTGTGGATAAAAAACAAAGGCACTCAGGGATCCCAGCTTCACTCACATCTGTAGCTTCTGCTTTTGTCTAAATTTGATATTTTTGACAGTACACCCTTTAGCAAAAAGCTTCAACAGCTTGTGTAATTATTAACATGAGTGTTGCAAACCTTTTGTACTGTCCTTAAGAGTTGCCAGCCTTCACTGTCAGGAAAATCATGGAAAATTAAATTAGGACAATAGATGAAATAATGGATGTGAGGGAGTAAAATCCCTAAGTGCTTTGGTCATGCTGCTAATGAAGAAAGACTTCTCCCCCCGCTTTTCTCTCAGTTGTGAGCGTCAGATCTCAGCCATAAAAATTTACCTTATATGCTGTTTTCTTTTTTATATAAGCTGTTAATGATTTCTTGAGTGGTTGATTTAAAATAGGCTCTTTAATACAGCATTTCAAAAACACTGTTGCATTAACAGACTGCTTTAAAATAGACCAACTTTCAAATTACAAACAATAAATAAATAAATAAAAAGAGAGCGAGAGAGAGACAGAAATAGACAGAAAGAGATGAAAAGAAAGCTATCAGATCAGGCCTGTCTTTAGAGTTTGTGTCTAACAGCATTTTATGTGGCCCTCTATTAAAAATTACAAACAAAATGACCCAAACACAACTATGGTCCTCCAATAACCTACTGCATGAGACAATATATTACTGATTGAGTCAGGAAGAAAAACAGAGCTTCCCACAGAAACACTGAAGGAAATAATTCATGTAATATTAAACATGATGATCAGGGATTACAAGCTCTCTTCTAGAGCTTGCTTTATTTATTTTTCTAATTTTATATGAGCCTTTATATCAATTTTATCAATTTCTAATTAATAGTGAAACATTAATATAAACAGAAAGGGACAGTTTTATTATTTTCCGAGTAAATGTGAACCATCAGTGAAAGGCAAGTGAATTCAGTTCGTGGTTGAGTTTAATATAAAACTAGCGACATAACTGGAGAGTTCAAAAAAAAAAATATATGGATAAATGATTGAGGAGAGGGATAATATTCATGCTTGAGAAAAACAGACCCATTCTGTCCATTACCAGCATGAACTTGAGTTAATATAACATCCTGCTAAGTGTTTTTGATACCCCTTCCAGAGGGCTTAGAAGTACAAGCCTAGCTACCACTCAGCAATATGCCTCTTTTGACATGTGGCACAGTGACAGGGGAGAATAAGGAGGATGGTGGCAGAGTTGATGGTACTGCTTCATCAAAGGTGTGAATAGTCTAGGAAAAGAGTTCTCAGTTATCTCAGAACAAAAGCCCCCTTTTAATAGTAAATATTTTGTAACACCTTATTTATTGCACACACATATTTCAAAAACACACTAATGTAAGAGAGATAAAGAGATAATGTAATTTATAACAAAATAGTTTCATTTATAAATGCTCTAGTCTGACTACAGTAGAAAATCTAATGAATGATGCCTGTACACACAGAGACACACACAAACATTTATAGGCATCATGAAACCCAGCTACAAATGCATAGAGGCACAGGAATGTTCTGCTGAAAACTCAAGTTCCATAATTACCATTGACTTCAAAGATGCAGTTTCTTGAAATGAACACTAATTCTTGGTAATTCTGAAAAATAACAACAGAATGCTATGTTCCCCCCTCAATGTATTTTGTAGTAGTCTACTCTTGAACTTTAGTATGTACTAAAAACTCTGAAAAAAAAAAAAACTTTATGTTTGAATACAAAGCATGCTAAGTATCAGATAAGATTTCAAATAAGTGATTAGCTGGGGGGAAATTTTAAATTTTGTGAAATTCGGAGTAATTCTTCATTATGAAGAATTGTCCCAGACATTTCAGAATGTCTAAGATACTTGACCTCTGCCCATTAAAAGCCTTTAGCACCAAACACCTATCCCCCGATTAATTGTGGCAAGGAAAAGAGTGTTCACAGATTTCCAAAACTTTCTTTAGGGGGTAGTACCTTCACTGTTGAGAATCAATGCTCCAGAAAAACGTGCAAAATACTTTCACTTGGAATTCAGTTCTATATTTCAAACCATATGAAGTCTATAGTGAGCAGAGATTCTGGAACTGTTAGGCAGCTTCTCTTGGTAGAAGATGGCTGCAATATACCCTCTGACTGCACTTAATGAATGGATATCCAGTGCATGCCTACCTGGCATCCTCAAATTCTGTAAGAAGACCTGATCTCCATCTGCTGTTTACACTACCACATCTGGGAGTTCTTGTCTTTGCTGTTATTGTGGCACATTCCTGTGTGGTACAACCATGAGGATATTTGACCTTGTTCTTTAGCTCTACTATGTGTAACTGCGCTAACAAACAGTGAAATCCCCTCCAATTAGGGAAAGCAATTCCTAGCAGCTTCCTCTTGCTTTTCCCTTCTTCTTCTCCCTGATTCCTGGGAACCAGTGAAGTGAATGCTATCTAAACACAGAAACATGTCAGCTGTGATATATCAGATCCAGCTCTCTTTTCTTCCCAGTTTTCTATTTTACACACCAAAACATAAATGAGAGGCATGGTTGAACAATATACCCCAGGGTATCTGTGAAGCAGCAAATTCTAAACTGAAAATAGTTATAGTTGTTTCCCTGAGGCTGGACACATAACACAGGTAACCGTTATTTCTGACAACACAGCAAATTTCTCTGTAAATTTCAGGGTCATCATAAGTACACAAGAATAAGTGTAACATTAGTCAGGTTTTCTGAAGCAAAGGTTATTTTCTATAGAATGAATAAGAGCCATCATATGTGGTCTCAACATTTACCAGGGATCAGTGAAGTGTGTGTCTTGGGCAGTGGGGCAGGAGAAATGATGTTTACTATATCTCCTGTATTTTCCATACCTAGATTTGCATCCTTTTCCAAAACTTAGAAAAATTTCCCTTGGAAGATGCAGTTCACCATTCTTTCCACATCAGTATCAAAATGCAGGATGCTTTTACTAAGGAGCTCCATGTACTCCAAGGATAAGACTTAGATTTCGATGCCTCACTGGCTTTTTCAAAACTGACCTGCTCTCTAAGGCTATTTTTTTTTTCTCTTACAAGGGCGGTAATTGCTTTTCTCATCCTACTTCTTTCTCTATCTTTTGATTTTCAGATAGGTTCAGCTTGTTCCTCTCTTGATAACATTATTTAAATCAATAGGGAAATTAATTAATTATAAGTCAGACTGACCCAAAGGATAATGAAATCTTGAATTCCAACACATCACCACTTCAAAGTTAAGTTTCTTCAAATTTTACATCACCCTTGTGTTTCTCAGTGTCCAAGATATTCCTTTCCGGTTATATTTGACTTTATTCAATAAAAATTCAAGTTCCTCTTCCCTTGGCTTTGATCTGAGCTCCCCACAATAATTCTAATTACTAGTATCCAACAAGGACAGTATCATTTGTCTCATCACCCACCCAAGGCCATCTGCAATTTGGGTAAAAAGGCTGCTGTCAGATTTAAGACTGCTTAGGGCCTCTTATCATCTCTTCTCTTTTGTTCAGCTATCTACCTTCCACTTCTACAACTATTTAGCAACCTATCAAATTCTGGAACCCATAGTATTGGCATACCTACTATTTCCTATCAGTCATCATATCACAGTATTTTCAGTGGGAAGTCATCTGTAAAGGTTTGTCAATGCAAATAATCAATGTACAATCTATAATAGGAATAGAAAAGAGTTTTATTCAAGCCAAAATGAGCACTATAGCCTGGGAGACACAGATTCAAAAAGCACTTGAAGTGTGTTTTGCTGGACTACAGAATAAGGAAGGCTCATAGTGGCAAAATCCACAAAGTTACATAAATTTTTTGCCACGAATTAGGATTGGAGCTTGCATGAAGTTAAGCTGCTTGTTAAGTAAGGATTTGTTGGGGTCCAAAATTGTTGCATAGTTACAAGGGGAAATCTTAAGACCATAAGTTTGCAACTAGGAGCTGCTAGTAGATATTGTTTTGAGAATAGCTGGTGGTGTCACTGAGTTTGAAATAGTTCAGAAAATTCAAGTTCTCAATAATACAGGAATGTGTCTGAAACCATATTCACAATGGCCACCCAGCTCCATTTTAGATGCTAAACAACAGTTACTCCATTTTGATTTTTAAATTCATTATTTTCTTTAATAGTTAAAGCAGATACACAATGAACGTTTGGCAGGCTGTAAAATAGGCTGTCCTATTTAGCATAAAGTTCAAGCCAAATCATGTATGAGACAGAAAGACTTCCCCATACCTCAATATGTGAAAATTTCTTTTGTCAGCTTCTCATGTCACATTGCCAGATCTCTGGTTAAAACCTCTGTTTCTCAATGTTAGATAATTTATTCCACAGAAGAGGAAATTTGAACTAGTTTTATGGCATCATTTAGTCCACTCACAGCCAGAACGATGACCAAATCAGAATGCCCACTTTCTTCCTTAAACCAACACTATCAGTATTCCCATTGTTAAGAAAAGGTTAGGGAATGGTACAAGCAAGCTCTTAATTCCTTCATCAAACAGCGACACCCATTTCTGAAGGATGTGCAAAAGAAACTTTATATAACAAGTATGCCTTGTATTTCACCTATTTAGAGCCCTCATGTGATAAGGAATTGGAAGTAGTGCTTAAGCCCAATTCTACCAGAGTCCTTGGCTCCTTAACAGTTTGGAACCTTAGGCAGTCTACATAACTACACTTATCCAATGCAATTTAAGTCTCTCCGATTCAAGTCAATTCAATATTCTTCCTTCCCCTAGACTGCTCAGTTTCTTTTCCACTTTTTGTCATGATATAGACCTGTGAATTGTTTGAGATGTCACTCTACTTGCCAGCTTACAAGTTAATGTGCCACAGTTCATGAATGCTGACCGAAGACCCTGGATTCCTAGATCAGAGGCAAAGGACTTTATTACTCTTAGCACAACAAGTTTCATGCTTGTGTTTGTTCCCTTGACCCCCAAGTCACAGGTCCCAGTGTGGAGGGATACAGATGGATGCTGTGTGCAGAATGGGTTTGTGTCACTGTTGAAGAGCCTCAAGCTTACGGCACACAAATCTTTTATAATGGGCTATACACCTGCTCGACCTATGCTCTATAGAGAGACATTATTTTTGTTAAGCTGGACAATAAAATACTTTGGGTTTGCTCCAGATGTTGACACTACAAACATTTTTGAAGAAATAGTCCAGAATAAAGGCCACCAAGGCACCTACTAGCAAGACATACAGAAATGCAAGAGTCCCATGGAAATGTCCCTCCCAAAAGAACTTCCTTGCTCTAGCCCTTCAATACTGCTCGCCATAGCCTTCCCCTGCTTCAAAATAGAGAAGTGTTTTTTATTCTGTAAGTAACAGATAATATTCTGCCCAGATTCTATGTCCATTAGAATATTCCGATTTGAAGTTACCCTAAAAAAGTTCCTCTTTTTCACAGCCTTAAGGAATGAAAAATAATTTTGTAATTTTGGAAATGTTTAATAGATGTCAAATAAAGTAGAATGGGTAGAATTAGCCTTAAATACAACAAAACTCCATTCCACTTTTGCTTTATCTGCATTCAACAAGTTCTAAAAGGTAACTGTTTCAATGTTGCTTATTTCTAAGAAATTTGAACTTTTATTATGATTAGTTCTTTTATTTTATAGAAGTATTTTGTTTTGTTTCTTTTTATTTAATTCTTTTTTTTTTTTTTAATAACAATTCCATTATGGTCACTGTGTTCTGTAAAACACTGATTCTTTTATATTTATTGAGGTTATGTCAAATAAATCCAACTAACCAAAGACCACCAAAAGCACATTTATGCTCAAGCTAAATTAGAATTTTCAGTTTGCTACAACAAAGGAGAACACACACAGTTCTATATTTTTGTAAATATAATTTTTGGGAAAAAACAATGATTGCTTATTGCACAAATAAAACCAATACATAAATCTAGAAGATATAAATCATAGACAATTAACCCCACTGTTGTACTAATAGAATATTGTGTTCACAGGATTTTCACGTGATAAACAAAATGGGGGGGTGGGGTATAAAGCTTTTTTAAAACTAAAACTGATTTTGTCAAGATGGTGTTCTCTTTACCAAGAATACTATATAAACTCTTTTTTGGATAAGTCGAAATTGTAGACACTGTAAATCATGCCAAAAGCTCTGAGTGTCTTGCTTTTCTTATCTTGTATCCTAGTAACAAAGGCCATTAATTAAACTCATAGATAAACTTTTTTTTCCTATTTCTCAGTTGCAGTTTTGCCAAGAAAAAATATTTATAAGAAAGCACATATAAAGAGAAGTTTCTGTTTCTTTTAGTTAAAATGGGGTAATTAATTTTCCATTTTCCAATAAGTCTAAGAAAAAGTCACAAAAAATTTAGAAAACATTTTGAACTGAATGATAATGACAACACAACTTTTCAAAAGTTGTGGGGTGTAGTTAAGGCAGTGCTTAGAGGAACATGTATAGCTTTAAATGTACCTATGAGAAACAAAGGAAGACTTAATATCAGTCTTCTAAACTTCCACCTTGAAAAATAGGCAAATTCAAGCAACATTAGTAGAAGAAAAATACTAATAATGGGAGAAGAAATATGTTATATAGGACAGAAAAAAACAATAGAGAAAAGTAAAAAAAAAAAGTTAAAAATCGGCTCTGTGATAAGATTAATGAATTTGATAAGCCTAGAGAAAGACCCATCAAGAAAAATAACACAAATTGCCAATATCAGGTAAATTGCTACAGATCCAACAGCTAGTAAAAGGATGATAAGAATATATTAGCCACAACTTTATTTCAATAAATTCAACTAATTTAATCAATTGAAAAATACAATTTATCAAAACTAAAACAAGTTACTAAAACAAGAAGAAATAAATGACCTGAACATACCTTAATCTATTGAAAAAATTTAATTCCCACAAAACAATTCAAAGCTCAGAGAGATTCATCAGTGGAATTACTCAAACATTAAAGAAGGAAATAATGCCAATTCGAGAAAAACCCTTTTAGAAAATATGGAAGGAAGTATGAAGTCCCACCTAACCCTGATACCACAGAACTATGACAGAGAAATGAGATATTACAAGAGAGAGGAAGGGAGGGTGGGAGAGAGAGAGAGAGAGAGAATGAATCATGATCAAGTGGGTTTCGTCCAAGGAATTCAAGATTGGGTTATTCTTTGAAAATCAATCAATGAAATTTATCATGTTAGGAGAATAAAGAATAAAAATTATCTTAATAATGCAGTAAAAGTTATTGACAAAATTCAACACCTTTCCATCATAAACACTGTCAGCAATCTAGGAATATGAGAATTCCCTTAATTAGTTAAAAAGTATCTACAAAAATACTACAATTAATATCATACTTAATTGTCCTATATTACCATAAAGTAAGGGTGCTGCTCTCACTCATCCTATTCAAAATTGCTCTAAAGATACTTACTTGCTAATGCAATAATACAAGAACAAAAACTTAATTACATAAATATTGGAAAGAAAAAATTGTCTCTAGTGACAGATGGAATGATTGTCTACTCAGAAAATCCTAAGGAATCTACCAATAAAGCTACCATAATAAGCTAATTTAGTAAGATTACAAAGACAGTTTATAATTTTATTTATAGTTATAAACACTAACGTAGAAGATTTACCCAAGATCTATTGCATAGATTAATTTTACTCAAGACGGTTTAAGAAATAGACTCATAATAGCCAACACTTTTAAATAATTCAAACGTCAAAGAATAGGGAATGAAAACAAATTGTGTTTTACTCATATCAACAAAACAAGAAATGGATTAGAGACATATACAGCACATGGATTAATCTCAAAGATATGTTAAACAAAAGAAGATATACATAAAAATTCACTCTAAGTGATTCCATTTCTATGAAGTCAAAGTCAGGCAAAATGAATCTATGGTAGTAGAAATCAGAAAGTGGTTACCTCAGATAGTGAGATGGTGGTAGGAACTGGGGGGAAAGGAGAATGAGAGAACTTCCCTGGGTGATAGAAAAATTTTAGTGATGGTTACCAAGTGTATAAAATTTCCAAAACTCATTGAATTGAACACTTGATATTCATACATTTTATTGAAGGTAAATTACAGCTCATTAAAAAAATAAAGAATAAATATCTGAGTTAGAGAGACTTTGAGTGACTCATTCAGTGCCAGAACTATCATCCATCATTCTAACTTTATTGTTCAGAAGAGTTTGAACAAACTACAAATTTATTATGTTCATTACTGTAAGGTTTAAATATGAAATATTAACACATATATTAAATGGCACTATCATACTTCGAAAGATGTCAAGTGCTGTACCTGATTACTTGATTACCTGTCAGGTAGGAGGATAAGTGCTGTGATTTCAGAACAGAGAGAAGTCATGTAGGATAAAAAAAGTCTGGAATATCTTCATGCTGGAATAGGGCTTTAAGTCAAGCTATGAAAATTGAGCATGCATTTGAATTGTTATCCAACATTTTACTTATTGTTACTGGTATACATTTTTTACTTATTATAAGCAATGTTTGCCATTTAAGTTGTTCAAAAATAAGCAAATTGGGTTAATCCTAGATTAAAAAGAGTTTACATTATAGAAATTAAAAAATAATAATAGATATCGTTGGGAAAGACTTGAAATAAAAATCTTAGTTTTCAATACCTGACATATGCAAGTGATGTCAAAACAGTGTCTACTAACATCAGTGAAAGTAACAATGTTTAAAAATGTAGCACAAACCTGTATGTGCCCAGAAATCACTTGACTTTCTCCATAGCTAAATAAAGAAAATATAAAACACAAACAAAAGCACAAATACGAACACCTTCAGTTTGTTCACTGAAACACCATACTTCTCTTTTCCTGACATCCAAATGTTATTACAGTATTAAATTTAACAACTGACTAAATACAACACTCACAAGCTGATGGATGATAGGTAGTAACTGTTGAACAAAATCTTCAGAACAACATATTTTACAGGGTACAGTATCCAATTTCCTGAAGTGACAGTTTTCAGTATCTTAATAGTGAAAGGATAGTAAATTGTTCACTTCATGAGCATTTTTGGCACAAACTTTTAGAAGCAATTTTCAAAGGAGTCATATAGGATGAATGATATGATACTTAGTGCAGCACCGGAGTACAGCATTAAACAATCACCGGGTGCAGAATATGAATTGATATGACCCTAATTGCAACTTGTGTGCAAGGAGAGCAAGAGTTGCTCATATTACATGGAATAAGTTTTATCCCTGTGACAAGAAAAAAGAACTTCCAGCCACTGAACACTTCTAAATGTTAAGGCTGGTATTTACTTGAAAGTTTACTTTCTGTGATGGGTGTTTTCAAATTACTTTTTTATCACTAACCAAACAAAGCTGTGTATCATGGAAGGGTAGAGGTGCAATGTGTTGCTATTGAGATGAGTCTTTATCTGCACATATGCCTTAAACACACTCAGCAGTGGGTCTGCCCTGCAGGAGTCATTTCTCGTATTCTCTCGGAAACTCACCCCTCTAACAGCTTCAGCCTCCAAGGAAAATTTGTTTAAGCGTGTAAATTGTGGCACATAAACCTATCTTAGCTAGTAAGATATATAATTCAGAGTGAAGGGGCTTAATGTTTTCTTTGAGATAAAAAAGACAGTATATTAATTAATATTTGGTCATATGTTAATTCCCTTTTTACTTAACTTCCAATTTATCTGTTACAAAAAAGTAACTCTTTCAACATTACTGTCTATGCAACATGAAATACTTTGAAAAGAATAGGCATTTGATAATCTTTAGAAGGAGGTAATATGTGTAGTTAAGAATTAGGGATCCAGAGTCATTTATCTAACATTAAATCCTAGATCTGCCATATATTATGCCTGTGATTTTGAGCAAGGTTATTTAACTTTTATGTGCCTTCATTTCCTCAATTGAAAAATTAAAATACTATTAGTATATATGTCATAAGCTACTAGGAATATTGGATATATTAGCACATGTAAAGCGCTTTCAAATGAGAACATCACATAGGAAGAAGTCAAGATTTGCTCTTATTGGATAATACTTGGACCATTTTCTCATGTGTCATGTATCATACGGGCTGTTTTGGAAAGCAAAATTTAAGAAATAGTGTAGATAATGGTACTTAACTTTATTCTGTTGGTATTATAGATTGGTGTGCTATTATTATTGTATTCAAATTGAAAAAACTTAAGCTGAAATGCCATCAATAACTGATTCTAGAGTTCTAAAATTAGTTTTAAAACAAATTAAGTTGCAAATTAAGACATAAAGAATGGGGTAAGTGAGGGGAACCAGGAATCAGAATATATTTCTTGTCACTTGGAACCCCTCACTCATTCTGAAAGTCTAAAAATGTCACAAGGATCTGTGCAGATTTCTTGAGGAAAAGCTAATGCTTTTCACTCCCTTACAGAAAGAAGGGGAGGTACCAGTAGGAGAAATTTCAAGGAAACTCCCTTGGACAGCTCATATGGGTCCCCCTAGAATTACCACGTCATACTGGATGGATATGCAAAGAATGTCTAAAGAAACTCAAGATATGAGGATGTGGCTATCAGCCTGAGACAGCTGGGCAGAGAGAGAACAGAAGCTTACAATCAGAAAGTAACTGCCTTTCCAACAATGGCAATGTAAAATATGTAACAGTGTGGCTCTCATGTGTGGGTCAAACATGGAAGTCAACCTAGATTCATTTAAAATAGGATTTAACCCAAGAGAATTTACCAGAGAGTGTGAGGAAAACCGTTGAGAATAAGAAGCTAAGGAAGACTGGAGAGGTGGCTAAGGGGGAGAAACCCCCATCCCATAGGTGTATAGTCAGAGAAATCCAGCAAGAGACTTCTGAAGATTTCATGACATCACCAAAGAGCACAGAGTGAGCTTCAAACATCTGCCATTTCCAAAGAGTCAAAGCCATCTTAAGACAGTTTCAGTTAGGATGAGTACATTCCCTTTCCTCTTTCCAGGTATTTCCAAACCAAGAGGGATCAGTTACTGCACCAACTGAATTCATTGGTATGGGATAAGGAAGGCTAATGACATCTCCTTCTAAAAAGTCAGGCAGCCCACCAGCAAACAATATCTCTATGAAAAGAGGATATTGGGAAGAATAAATATTGAAATGTTAAATACAGTGGACCCAACATTCTACTTTTGGAATCAAGACTTCATTTTGTGGATAAAATAACCCTGGGATTCTTTATTACCTAAGAGTGACAAAAAAATCATGAGACTTCCAGAGTTATCATTTACTGGCAGAAGAAAAATGTCTCCCCAACTGAGGGGAAGTGGGAGACAAAATTACAGTTTCATTTTGATAATATCACACCATTTACACTTGTTCAAATCTACAGTCCCACTAATATTAATAATATTGTTTGCCATGGGCAAGTGTTCCTCGGGTCTCCCTTTTCCTTTACTCCTACCCACATGAACCTGATTTTGTGTGTGTGTGGGAAATGTGTCCTTCTCCCAGTCTTATTTGTGTTATTACTATGAAAATTATTCTATTCTCAGCTCAAAGAACGTGCTGTGATTGACTTAAACCAGTCAGCATATCACATTCTTCTGGTCCTTGAGTGACAGGGAAGATTTGTGACTGTAGATTTCAGGAGATATACCTATGCCACAGGTACTGCAGTTAGAGAGACGCATCTTTTTCCTCCAACTAACTGATGACATAGGAGAATGTGGAATATGAGATGGCTGTAGTTACTTAGCTAACACACTGGAAGTCCCTTAGCTGGATAACATGGGATATGGGGATAGAGCTGAACAAATAATGTAACATTGTTTGAGCTACTGTTTAGAAGTTAAGGAAGCTAGCTCTCTTGACCCTTGAGAAGATTGAAGCGGTAGATTTTACTTCTTGTTTAATACAGTTTGAGTTATCCTTGTGTCATTTGTAACATAAAAGGTCCTGATAAAGAATTTAAGATTTTTGGTACCTCAATATGAGCCGAATATTTTTGCAATAACAAACATGTCCAATTTTTTTCAACCAAATTAATACTATTAAATAAATGCAAAGTTTCACAAAATTTATATATTTGGAGGTATACATCTTGAATTACCTATTTCACTGCAAATAACTCCTATTTCATTAAAGGGGTTTATTTTTACATATTTTACATATTTTTTAAATAATTAAAACAAGAACAACATTACAATTTTAATTTCATTAATGTTCTTGCAGGAAGTCAATTCTCTGAGGAAAACTGAGAAGAAAAGTAGTCGTGTTTATAATAAATTAAAATTTAAGTCATATGTTAAACTAATTCAAATAAATTTTAAAAATAAAAAAAAAAGTATGTGGATGAAATATATCTAAAGAAAACCATTGATCATTCCTATACACTAATGATGAAAAATCTGAAAGAGAAGTCATGGAAACACTCCCATTTACCATTGCAACAAAAAGAATAAAATACCTAGGAATAAACCTACCTAGGGAAACAAAAGACCTGTAGGCAGAAAACTATAAGACACTGATGAAAGAAATTAAAGATGATACCAACAGATGGAGAGATATACCATGTTCTTGGATTGGAAGATGGTGTCAGTTTATTTATCTCTTGTAAAAATAAAATACAGTGTGTGTGTGTTAGTTGTGAAAAAAAAAAAAAAGGAAACTTTAAAAAAAAAAACAACCATTGAGATTTGAAGGGAGAATTTACTGTAATTCTACCCTCCCACAAGCCTCTATATATTATAGAATTGTTTGATTTGTCACATTTGGTCCCTAATCGTTTATTTCTTCCTCATTACAAATTAACAAAATTGCTGAATGTTTCTCAATTTTGGATGTATTACTTGATATTTAAAGTTATTATTTTCTCAGTCATAATATCCAGCAAATGAATATTAATCCCCAGAAACAGTACTGGATATCATTTGGCCTTCTTTTGAGACCTATTCCTGACCCACAGCTCCCACAGGTTCAGAAAAATAGCACATTTTCTATTTGCCCTGATACTTATTTTGTTTTGCTCTGCTTTCTGGACCAAATATTAGCTTATGGTCCTTGAGGGGTAACTTCTTCCAATTTCATGTCTGGATAAATAATGCTGTATAGAGAATTTTCACTTTTTTAAGATTAATTTTTATGTAGACTGTATTTCAATGGAAAGATATGAACAATATAGCAACCCACCACTAGTTTAATGAATCCATAAAAATGGCAATAGCCTTTTTCTTAGGCTAGCAAGGTATAAATAACAGTATTTGAGAGAGCGTATTCTTAGGTTATTTACAAGGATTCTTATTTATCAGGAAACTGAAACTCATTTGGACTTGTAAACCAAAATGACTTATACATACTAATATCATTAGCCTAGAAAAATAGGATAGTGAGTTATTTCCCTGTCAGAGCCCACGAACTAGAGAAAGATGAAATGCAGCAAAGTCTGATTAGGAGGTTACTCAAGAAAAATACTTGTGAAATGGCCTTTGTATAAAACAAAATAGCTACTTGAAGAGAAGGTTTAAATATATACTGTTTCAATTTTCAACCCTATAAATATTTCAAAATTTAGACATGAAAATAAATCTAACACAGCTAAATTAAATATTGGGGAACTCTTTGCTCTCCCTCCTTGAGGTCAAATTTACCAACTCTTTGCTTAAAAAATTGCCTAGGTTCATGATTAAAGAATAGGCTGGTGGAAGCCAGAACTTTAGCTGGCCTGATATTTAGGAGGTGATATTGGTCCTGACATCAATATGGTTTTCAGGACCACCCAATATTGGGATGTCTCTGACAAGAGACACTTGGATTCTACAGTTGATGCTGTACATTCTAATTTTGAAACTTCTAACCAAGAATATTTCAGTCAACTGTCACATACAGTGTTCTTCATAAAAGTGAACAGACATCTTATCAAATAATTGGCTATAGCACTTTTATTAATCAAGTCATATTTTCCATTTCTTCTATGATAACATTCAAAATAAAACACTGCTAATAGGAAAAAGGTTAAATCCTTAAAAGTAAATTAAATTTAGTGTGCTCAATGTTTATCCACGTTGTAGCATGTGACAGGATTTTCTTCCATTTTAAGATCAAGTAATATATTCATAGTTAACACTACTGAACTGTACACTTGAAAATGGTTAAGATGTTACATTCTATGTGATGTATTTCATCACAATAAAAACTCAAAAAATTAGTTAAGATAAAAATAAAAAAGAAAGTACTTAATATTAAAATGGCAAAAGATATGATTAGAAGTTACTTTTTTCATAAAGAAAATACATAAAAGATAAATGCATCATAAAATACTAAAACTTATACATAACTCTTTCAATATCTTCTTAAAGAGGTGGTGATGCAATGAAATAATATATGCAAGTCCTTAGAACAGTGCCTGGCCTATTAAAACTGTTCGTCAAGGTTAGAAGGTATTATTAGGAGTTGGATTCAGAACTGGAATAAGAGTGGGAGGACAGTGAAAATATATATATACAGAGAGAAAATTGTCAGCCCATTGCAGCTAATTGAACACACACTCATGAACACACACACACACGCTCTCTTATTATACCAGAGGTGCTGGGCGCAGAGACCTGCTCCAGCAAGTGCATGAGTGCACTCATACACACACACACACGGACACGCATACACACACAAATGCACACACGAGCCAGCCTGTGTGTTGGCCAGAGCCTTGAAACTGCAGATTGCACTAGGAGATCACCAGTGGCACTGAACTAATTAGTAATTAGTTGCCCCTACACTAATTACTACTTCCCCAAACACTTTGGTGAAGAAATGAATCCTGCCCAGCTCGTCAGTCCAGTCAGGTCTCTGTTCGGTCTTGCTCTGAAGACTCACTTTCTTCATGGAAGCCTGATCAAGGGAGAAAGAAAGCCAGTGCCTGACCACGGACTCTGAGTGGAGCACAGCTCTCTACCCAGCTGGGGAATGCTGAACCCGCGAAGTGCTCCTCAACACTCCTGCCAGGACAGGCCAGGGATATTGCAGCCCGGGGAGGCAACTGGAGCTAATCCGTTGGCAGCCATGTGATTGACAGGGTCTTGGTGTTCCAGCCTGGAGTCAGGCCTGAGCCTCTGAGGTGGGAGAGCTGAGTTCAGGACACTGGACCACAAGAGACCTCCTGGCCCCACGTAATATCAATCAGCGAGAGCTCTCCCAGAGATCTCTGTCTCAACGGTAAGACCCAGCCCCAACCAACGGCCAGCAAGCTCCAGTGCTGGAAGCCCCATGTCAAACAACTAGCAAGACAGGGACACAACTGCACCCATTAGCAGAGAGGCTGCCTAAAATCATAGTAAGTTCACAGACACCTCTAAACACACCATTGAACGCAGCCCTGCCCACCAGAAAGACAAGATCCAGCCCCACACACCAGAACATAGGCACCAGTCCCCTCCACCAGGAAGCCTACACAACCCACTGAACCAACCTTAGCCACAGGGGACAGACACCAAAAACAATGGGAACTACGAACCTGCAGCCTGCAAAAAGGAGACACCAAACACAGTAAGTTAAGCAAAATGAGAAGACAGAGAAATACGCAGCAGATAAGGAGCAAGGTAAAAACCCACCAGACCAAACAAATGAAGAGGAATAGACAGTCTTCCTGAAAAAGAATTCAGAGTAATGATAATAAAGATGATCCAAAATCTTGGAAATAGAATGGAGAAAATACAGGAAACGTTGAACAAAGATGTAGAAGAACTAAAGAGCAAACAAACAATGATGAACAACACAATAAACACATTTAAAAATTCTCTAGAAGGAATCAATAGCAGAATAACTGAGGCAGAAGAATGGATAAGTGATCTGGAAGATAAAATAGTGGAAATAACTACCACAGAGCAGAATAAAGAAAAAAGAATGAGAAGAATTGAAGACAGTCTTAGCGACCTCTGGGACAATATTAAACACACCAACATTCGAATTTTAGGGGTCCCAGAAGAAGAGAGAAAGAAAGGGTCTGAGAAAATATTTGAAGGGATTATAGTTAAAAACTTCCCTAACGTGAGAAATGAAATAGTCAATCAAGTCCAGGAAGTGCAGAGAGTCCCATACAGGATAAATCCAAGGAGACACACACCAAGACACATATTAATCAAACTATCAAAAATTAAATACACACACAAAAAATTAAAAGCAACAAGGGAAGAGCAACAAATAACATACAAGGGAATCCCCATAAGCTTAATAGCTGAACTTTCAGCAGAAACTCTGCAAGTCAGAAGGGAGTGGCAGGACATAGTTAAAGTCATGAAAGGGAAAAACCTATAACCAACATTACTCTACCCAGCAAAGATCTCATTCAAATTCGACAGAGAAATTAAAACCTTTACAGACAAGCAAAAGCTAAGACAATTCAGCACCACCAAACCAGCTTTACAACAAATGCTAAAGGAACTTCTCTAAGCAGGAAACACAAGAGAAGGAAAAGACCTACAACAACAAACCCAAAACAATTAACAAAATGGTAATAGGAACATACATATTGATAATTACCTTAAATGTAAATGGATTAAATGCTCCAAAGAAAAGACATAGACTGGCTGAATGGATACAAAAACAAGACTCATATATATGTTGTCTACAAGAGAACTACTTCAGGCCTAGCAACAGATACAGACTGAAAGTGAGGGGATGGAAAAAGATATTCCAAGCAAATGGAAATCAAAAGAAAGCTGAGTAGCAATTCTCATATAAGACAAAATAGACTTTAAAATAAAGACTATTACAAGAGACAAAGAAGGACACTACATAATGATCAAGGAATTAATCCAAGAAGAAGATGTAAAAATTGTAAATATTTATGCACCTAACAGAGGAGCACTTCAATATATAAGGCAAATGCTAACAGCCATAAAAGGGGAAATCGACAGTAATACAATAATAGTAGGGGACTTTAACACCCCACTTTCACCAATGGACAGATCATCCAAAATGAAAATAAATAAGGAAACACATTAAACACATTTAATGACACGTTAAACAAGATGGAGTTAATTGCTATTTATTGCTATTTTGGACATTCCATCCAAAAACAACAGAATACACTTTCTTCTCAAGTGCTGATGAAACGTTCTCCAGAATAGATCATATCTTGGGTCACAAACCAAGCCTTGGTAAATTTAAGAAAATTAAAATCGTATCAAGTATCTTTTCCAACCACAATGCTATGAGAGTAGATATCAATTACAGGAAAAAACCTGTAAAAAATACAAACACATGGAGGCTAAGCAATACACTACTAAATAACAAAGAGATCACTGAAGAAATCAAAGAGGAAATCAAAAAATACCTAGAAACAAATGACAATGAAAACACGATGACCTAAATCCGATGGCATGCAGCAAAAGCAGTTCTAAGAGAGAAGTAAATAGCAATACAAGGCTACCTCAAGAAACAAGAAAAATCTCAAATAAACAACCTAAACTTACATCTAAAGCAATTAGAGAAAGAAGAACAAAAAAGCCCCCAAAGTCAGCAGAAGAAATCATAAAGATCAGATCAGAAATAAGTGCAAAAGCAATGAAGGAAACAAAAGCAAAGATCAATAAAACTAAAAGCTGATTCTTTGAGAAGATAAACAAAATTGATAAACCACTAGCCAGATTCACCAAGAAAAAAAGGAAGAAGACTCAAATCAACTGAATTGAAATGAAAAAGGAGAAGTAACAACTGACACTGCAGAAATACAAAGAATCATGAGGGATTACTACAAGCAATAAAATGGACAACCTGAAAGAAATGGACAAATTCTTAAAAGAAGCACAACCTTCCAAGGCTGAACCAGGAAGAAATAGAAAATATAAACAGACCAACCACAAGCACTGAAATTGAAACTGTGATTAAAAATCTTCCAACAAACAAAGGCCCAGGACCAGATGGCTTCACAGGCGAATTCTATCAAGCATTTAGAGAGTGTTTAACACCTATCCTTCTCAAACTCTTCCAGAGGAACCCACCCAAACTCACTCTACAAGGTCACCATCACCCTGATACCAAAACCAGATAAAGATGTCATAAAAAAAGAAAACTACAGACCAATATCACTGATGAACATAGATGAAAAATCCTCAACAAAATACTAGCAAACAGATTCCAACAACACATTAAAAATATCATACACCATGATCAAGTGGGGTTTATCCAGGAATGTAAGGATTCTTCAATATACGCAAATCAACCAATGTGATACAGCATATTAACAAACTGAAAGATAAAACAATATGATAATCTCAATAGATGCTGAAAATGCTTTCGACAAAATTCAACACCCATTTATGATATAAACTCTCCAGAAAGTAGGCATAGAGGGAACTTACATCAACATAATAAAGGCCATATATGACAAACCCACAGCCAACATCGTTCTCAATGGTGAAAAACTGAAAACACTTCCTCTAAAATCAGGAAAAAGACAATGATGTCCACTCTCACCACTATTATTCAACATGGTTTTGGAAGTTTTAGCCATAGTAATCAGAGAAGAAAAAGATATAAAAGGAATCCAAATTGGAAAAGAAGAAGTATAGCTGTCACTGTTTGCAGATGACATACTATACATAGAGAATCCTAAAGATGCTACCAGACAACTACTAGAGCTAATCAGTGAACTTGGTAAAATAGCAGGATACAAAATTAATGCACACAAATCTCTTGCATTCCTATACACTAAGGATGAAAAATCAGAAAGAGAAACTAAGGAAACACTCCCATTTACCATTGCAACAAAAAGAATAAAATACCTAAGAATAAACCTACCTAGGGAGACAAAAGACCTGTATGGAGAAGACTATAAGACACAGATGAAAGAAATTAGAGATGATACCAACAGATGGAGAAATATACCATGTTCTTGGATTGGAAGAATCAACATTGTGAAAATGACTATACTACCCAAAGCAATCTATAGATTCAATGCAATCCCTACCAAACTACTACTGGCATTTTTCACAGAAGTACAGCAAAAAATTTCACAATTTGTATGGAAACACAAAAGTCCCTGAATGGCCAAAGCAACCTTGAGAAAGAAAAACAGAGCTGGAGGAATCAGGCTCCCTGACTTCAGACTATACTACAAATCTACAGTAATCAAGACAGTATGGTACTGGAACAGAAACAAAAATATAGATCAATGGAACAGGATAGAAAACCAAGAGATAAACCCACGCACATATGGTCACCTTATCTTTGATAAAGGAGGCAAGAATATACAATGGAGAAAAGACAGCTTCTTTAATAAGTGGTGCTGGGAAAACTGGACAGACGCATGTTAAAGAAAGAAATTAGAACACTCCCTAACACCATACACAAAAATAAACTCAAAATGGATTAAAGACCTAAATGTAAGTCCAGGCACTATAAACTCTTAGAGGAAAACATAGGAAGAACACTCTATGACATAAATCACAGCAAGATCCTTTTTGAACCACCTCTTAGAGAAATGGAAATAAAAACAAAAGTAAACAAATGGACCTAATGAAACTTAAAAGCTTTTGCACAGCAAAGGAAACCATAAATAAGAAGAAAAGACAACCATCAGAATGGGAGAAAATATTTGCCAACAAAGCAACTGACAAAGGATTAATCTCCAAAATATATAAGCTGCTCATGTGGCTCAATATCCAAAAAACAAACAACCCAATCCAAAAATGG
Source organism: Balaenoptera musculus (assembly GCF_009873245.2). Taxonomy (NCBI): domain Eukaryota; kingdom Metazoa; phylum Chordata; class Mammalia; order Artiodactyla; family Balaenopteridae; genus Balaenoptera; species Balaenoptera musculus. Next base: position 111,751,149 of record NC_045788.1, read on the forward strand.
GCAGAAGATCTAAATAGACATTTCTCCAAAGAAGATATACAGATTGCCAACTAACACATGAAAGGATGCTCAATATCACTAATCATTAGAGAAATGCAAATCCAAAATACAATGTGGTATCACCTCACACCAGTCAGAATGGCCATCATCAGAAAATCTACAAACAATAAATGCTGGAGAGACTGTGGAGAAAAGGGAACCCTCTTGCACTGTTGGTGGGAATGTAAATTGATACAGCCACTACAGAGAACAGTATGGAGGTTCCTTAAAAAACTAAAAATAGAATTACCATATGACCCAGCAATCCCACTACTGGGCATATACCTTGAGAAACCCATAATTCAAAAATAGACATGTACCACAATGTTCATTGCAACACTATTTACAATAGCCAGGACATGGAAGCAACCTAAGCGTCCATTGACAGATGAATGGATAAAGAAGATGTGGCACATATATACAATGGAATATTATTCAGCCATAAAAAGAAACGAAATTGAGTTATTTGTAGTGAGGTGGATGGACCTAGAGTCTGTCACACAGAGTGAAGTGAATCAGAAAGAGAAAAACAAATACCCTATGCCAACACATATATATTGAATTAAAAAAAAAAAAAAGGTTCTGATGAACCTAGGGGCAGGACAGGACTAAAGACACAGACTAGAGAATGGACTTGAGGACACGGTGAGGGGGAAGGGTAAGCTGGGATGAACTGAGAGAGTAGCATTGACATATATACACTACCAAATGTAAAATAGATAGCTAGTGGGAAGCAGCTGCAATTGCACAGGGAGATCATTTCTGTGCTTTGTGGTGGGATAGGGAGGGTGGGAGGGAGACGCAAGAGATAGGGGATATGGGGATATATTTTACATATAGCTGATTCACTTTGTTATACAGCAGAAACTAACACAACTTTGTAAAGCAATTATACTCCAATAAATATGTTAAAAAGAAGAAATAGAGAGTGCGAGCGTCATACCCAAGTAAGTAAAGATTTAAAAGTTCGTGGTGCTCAGTGTAGAAAAGTGTCACCCTAAAACGCTGCTGGAAAAATATAAATTTTTATAACCTTAGAAATTAATTTAATAATGTGTTCTCAAAAACTTAAAGAGGTTCCTTACCCTGTACCCAGTAATTCCATTGCAAAGATTCAATTTTAAAGAAGTAGTGAGATATGTAGAATATCGCTATTGTATTTGTATTATTGAAAACTTTAGAATACAGAATTATATTCTATGGGGAATAAAAATCTTTCATTTTACTTACATACATTTAATGCAGTCTAGTTGTCTGTCCAAAAAAAATTAGCTAATGATGTTGGTTACTTAGTGTATTTAATAATATTATTTATTAATATGTGAAAACAACTGATTAAAATTTTATTGATTATAATTCAAAATAAAAATAAAGAGGGGGCTTCCCTGGTGGCGCAGTGATTGAGAATCTGCTTGTCAATGCAGGGGACACGGGTTCAGGCCCTGGTCTGGGAAGATCCCACATGCCGCGGAGCAACTAGGCCCGTGAGCCACAATTACTGAGCCTGCGCGTCTGGAGCCTGTGCTCTGCAACAAGAGAGGCCGCGATAATGAGAGGCCCGCGCACCGTGATGAAGAGTGGCCCCCACTTGCCGCAACTAGAGAAAGCCCTCGCACAGAAACGAAGACCCAACACAGCCATAAATAAATAAATAAATAAATAAATAAATAAATAAATAAATAATGAGGAAACAAGTAAATGAAATACAGTAACTGTTAAATGTGGGTGACAGAACTATGGAAGATTTATTTTCTAAATGGTTATAAATTTTTAACATTTTAACAAGGAACATGAGTTAGTCACTTTGATATTAAAAAGACATAATTACACAGAAGTTCATAGGATATTTCTAATTAATTAATTACCCTCTTACAAACTGCAAAACTTAAAAGCTTAGGGCTATTAGAGATATCATCTCTTTTTAATCTAAGTAATTATTTAATGAAGTTTTGACTCTGATTCTAGTTATTTAAAGGGTAAGTACTGTACTACGATATTTCTAAAGAGAAATATTTTAAAAATCCATGACTCACTGATTTTGTGTCTTTCTTATAAAGTCATTATCATTTTTCACCTTTTATTGGCGGTTTTTATAGAATAGTTAGGCACTTTTATATTCATTCATTCAACATTTATTGACTAGTTTTGTACCAGAATCTCCTCAAGGTGAAGATGATGAGTTAAGACCTCAGCTGAGTCAAGGAAATTCATAAATAAATTGACAAATATGTTGGAAGTGTAATGTAGGTATAAAGTACTTTGGGAATACAGAGTAATTATTACTTAGCCTAGACTGAGTGAGAGGGGTTGTGAGTTTTTAACAGAACCTGGTGGAATATGAGTCATACTTTAAAATATTAGCTGAACATTTTAAGAAAAGTAAGTTTAAATAAAAATCCAGGAACATGAAATTATATACATTTTAAAGTTGTACATATCAATTGTGTATCTGTATACACACATAGTACAATGAAATACAACGTCATTTCCAGTGAATAGTGGGGCCATTGTGACTAAAACATAAAGCATGCAGTTGGAAAAAATGATGGACAGATGCTGTGGTGATAGATGGATTTAGAACAAATAGTTGGAAATTAGAAGATAATTTTTTTGCACGATATGCTTAGAGGTCTAGATATTATTCTTATGCAAACATTACCCAACAATCCAACATATGCTTTCAGTGAAGCAGAAGAAGAATTAGAAAATTTTGTTGATGATAAAAAACTGGAGACTGATGTGGAGATGAGAAGCAACTAGAAGTACAGATACCATTTGAGAGACAGCTATGATAGCTATAATAAAAACATATAATATCCTGAGTCAATTTATGTTGGCAGGCATAGAATGAAGAAAGTCTTTCTAGGGTATATAGGGCTCATTATCTGGCTTTATGTAGGTGGTAAGAAAGATAGAAAAAAATAAGAATGGTTCTGAGGGTATCTAGACATAATGTAGGCAATTGGGTGGATGATTGTGCCTTCAATTTAGAAATGAAATATTAGATTTCAATGAGGAATTGCAATGAGGAACAATTATACAAAAATATGTTGAAATGCTGCTCCAAATAAGTATGCCAGCAATATTTGAGACCATGTGCTGAGACCATGGGATTGGGACAGAACCAAAGATGTCAGTGGAGGAAAATGAGTTTTCTACTTAAATTATTTAATTTCCATGGTTTTATTTTTAAGGTATAGAATATAAGCTTTTTAAAATATTAGAATATTTACAGGGCCAGAAGAAGAGCAAATTAAACAAGAAGTTGCCAACTAAGTAGAAATTAATACACTGAAATGTACCAATAGGAAACAATTTGAATGCACATTCTCAATATTAATGAAATGTTTAAATAAAAGATATTTATAAAGAAAACAGCCTTATTTTTTCCAATTACTTAAAATATCTTAAACTATGTAGCCATGTAGAGTTGCCAACATATTGGCTAAAATTATATTTATGAACAGATATTGTGTCTAATTAGCAAACAATTATATTCAGAATGAGTCTAAAACTTTTAAAAATATTTGAAATACATTTTCTGTTATAATTTGAATATCTCCCTCACCCACAAAAATATCTTACTCAGATTTTTAATCTACTTTGCAAACCCTTTCTTAATATGTAACAGAAAGTAATATCATCCTAACCCTTTTCAAAATTAGCAAAAATCAAATTTTAGAGTTCAACTATGTGTTATTCTAGTATCTTAACATAATTACTAAAAAATGTAGAGAAAAAGAGCACTTATAGTAAGATTTGTTTATTCAGGGAAAGCCTCTGTATGGAATAAATTTAGATCAGGTTTCTAAGGAGATTGCAATGATAAATAAATATAGCTGCCAAGATCTGGGGAATAATGTGAAAATAAAAGAAACCAAGGAATCGCAGAGTTCGAGTTTTGTAGGTCAGTATCTCACAACCCTCTTAAAATGGCAGTTTTTGAATCTATTACAACAATTGAGGCAAATGTTACAGTCCTTGTTTTGAGATCCCTTGGAACCCATGCTCAAAAATGATAGAGTGTATAGTCCCTTTAATGTCAACTAATATGCTCAGCCTCCCAGTGAAAGAAGGAAAATAACTACAAAATGACACATCTAAAGATAGATTTAAAATACTGTAAAATGTTGGATTCACCTGGTAAAGACTGAAAAAGAGGAAGTGAGAAAGCAGCCATTCCATAAGCACCTACTATGTGCCAGGCACTGTCCAGGTGCTTTGTGTATATTGTGGTATTTACTCCTTATAGCAACTTGCAAGGTTAGCATGATTGTCTTCATTGTACAGAAGACACTGAAGTTTAAAGATTAAATACTCTTCCCAAACTGACCCAAACGAGTAAAATTGGAATCTCTATCTGGGTCTGCCTCATGAAATCTGTTGGCTGTTCTCCACTACTTGCTGCAAATACTACATTTTATATATTGCTATTGCTTGCTTAATGTCAATGTTGCTTTCTACATGAAAAAGATTAGCCATTATATTGATATCATTGATGTGTAGTGATTTATAGTAAGCCATATATAATTTTTGTTAGAAATCTTTTTTTGGGATTCTATTAAAAATTACAAGAATCTTTTATCTCACAAAATTTCTTAGAGCAGAATGGTTGTAAATAGGAATGAACTAGATACATAATTAACAAGAAACATTATTCGTCATCCATGTCCCACCTTTTAGTTCACATATCTTGAAATATTCTTTACCTTCAGTTACTTTACACTCAGTGTGAAATTATTCGATTGCTTTGAAAACATCAAAGAAATAAAGGATTGCATTCACAAAATACAGGAAAGGGCATACTGAAGGGAGTATACTTACTTAATCCTCAGAGCCAAATAATCATTAGCAGTGGTGATGATAAAGTCGAATATGCGATAGCTACAGGGTCAATAATACATTTACTCAGATTGATAAACAAAAGTAAGGAGTAATCAGGCTCTGAGCTGGTAACTCGAATAAAGGATAAAATGCCTAAGCCCATAAGCTCTGACAATAATGGTGAAATCACATACTCCCTTTCTGTTATACAATTCTAATTTTAGTGCTTTAATGATATTATCTAGTATTGATAGCTCATGTGAAGCAAAATCTAGATAAAATATTTTCACCTAGAAATTATGTATACTTTGATTCAACAAGTATTCTTTGAGTTCATTCTATGCACAGGTAAAGTTTGAAATAACACTTGTACTACGTTAACTTTAGACAATTCTATTTATTGCATGCAAAATCTAGTTTTGCTATTTCTTTTCACAATATACAAATGCAACATACCTACATCTATACAGCATGCCAATCTATTAAAACTATGTCATCAACATTACAACTTAAAACTGTTTGTAAACTACAATTAAAAAACAGCATTGTGAAAAATTCACTTTGAAGTTCTCTGAAAGACAGCATACATTTTTCTGTTCCTTTTCAATATCAAAAATTTAATATTAAATTAGTTAAATTTAATATTAGTTAATATATTATTCAATAATACACTTCTAAAAAAATTGGATTTCAGGCTGCCATTACATAGTAAAATAGTTACAAATACAGGTTCTTCTATTTCAAAAATACATATCTATTTCACATAAAAGACTTTTTAAAAAACTAACGTATATCCTATTGTATATGCAACTATCTTCAGTTTGAATTGTATAAATGGTCAGTAAATCTTCTCCTTCAGACAATGTATAAATATTTAAAAATGTAAAGATGGTCAATAATTTAAATTCAAAGAGATTTGTACATTGATCTTCCAGATAAAACGCTATTAAGCCAAACGATTTCCCACAGGTTCAGTTTTCTCTGAGACCCTATGTGTTATACATTCAGATGTTATATTTACAATGATAACTAAGGAGAAAGTCTTGCTCAGTAGGTGAAGCAAATTAATTGAATGTTATAGATTACTTCTAGTGCAACACTGATGGGAACATACTTACTGCTACCTGAGGTCAAATCCTGCCTTAGGCAAAAATCATGAAATAAACCCAGGTAATCAGTATTCCTCTTCTACGCTCCTGACCTACCTCATTGACCCTTGTTTTCATTCCCTCTAGGTGGGATAGCTCTTGCTGGCTACATTTTGGGTATACAGTGCCTAACCAGGGGAACCCTCTTTGGGCAATGTTTCATGCTTCCAGCATACTGATCTCCCCTGTGTCAAAATTCACTGTGTTAGATATTAGTGATCAGCTGGAATGCAAGTCAATAACTAAATACAACTAAATAAAGTCATTAAATGGTTACAAAATGAAAAGCTTGCCTCCTCTGAGGGTATTTATGGTCCAGTTGAAAACACTTTTTAGAATGCAAGAAATGACTCCTGAGCAGTGAAATATCAAGTGACAGTATGAAAATATCTTCAGAAAAATGAGTCTTTTCCTGTGCCTCTAGATCATAAAATCTATACACCAGTCCATTCAAAATTAACTCAATTATATTCTACAGAGTTCTGTATTATATTTATTCCCTAGTGGTCTTGACAGTGAAACAATGAGACTATAAAATGAGATTCAGAAGCTATATCATCAAATATGTATTTATATACTCTCATAAATCCTTAAAATCTGGCTTCCAAATTAGGATTAAGATAGAATTCTCAATTCTTGATTATTTTTAAAGTGTTTTTTTCAGTTTTACTGAGATACAGTTGACATATAATATTGTATTGGCATATATCAAATCATTATATGCACAACATAATGATTTGATATATGTATATATTGTGAAATTATTACCACAGTAAGTTTAGTTAACACCTTTCACTCATATAATTACAATATTTTTTATGGTTAGAAATTTTAAGATCTACTCTCTCAGCAACTTTCAAATATACTATATAGTACTGTTAACTATAGTCACCGTGTTGTACATTATATCCCCAGAAATTATTTATATTATAACTGGGTCTTGGTTACTTTTAACCATTTTTTTAAGTCATTGACATTGAGACAATGAATAATACTTGGGATCCACAGTGGTTTTATAAACTAAATCACAATATAATGGAACTTGAAATTTATATTTCATAGAAACTATACTACTAAGACTATATTTTATATTATTTGAAAATGTATTCTTTTTTATTACTAATTTCTAGTAAAATAGGTTGTGGGTGACATTTGAGAAATATAATTTACAGAGAGAGACCAATATTATTATAAATTCCTTATTACTTTCCTACACCTGATGTTAGGGAACTACACTGTTAGGTTTCACATAATAATCATAATTATATCCCATGTTTCTTATTATTCTTGATAGATAAATAAAATTGAGACCAAACCAGATTTTTTCAATCAATAAAATGGGACCTTTTTGTTGCCCTTAGGAAAACAGACCAGTAAATATATAGAATTTAAATAGCATTAATTTGAAAATTAGAAATGGTTGCATTAAATAGACCCTTTGTATAATCCTGGTCTTAAAAACTTAGTAACTAAGATGTTAAACATTTCCCCTTTGCTGTTGAGACAGTACATTATTCCATAGTATACACCCTCAATCTTCACTTGTCAAGATAAGGATAATCAATCTCAATTCCCCATAAAATGTAGTTTCCATTAAAGCCAAGCAATAAACACTACCAATTTCTTGGTAGCATTGGACTTCTACAAAAGAATCCCCTTTAAAAGAGACCAGAGGAAAAATTCTTTATTTTACCACTGAGATACTGGTATGTGGAAGCAGAAAAGTCAATTCATCTTCTTATTTACCTGAGATGCCTATAATTAATGTTTCTTTAGATTTACTTTTAAAGGTTAAAATAGAATTCAGTGAAACCGATCATTGCTAAGGAAAAGAGCAGCAGCATTCACAAAGAAAGACTATTTCATATTAAAACTTCATTCCATGTAATCTGGCATGCATCCTAACATCCCCAAACAACGGTGACTGTCAATCAACTCAAAACCTGGTCATTAATATTTTATTTTGTAAAATACTCTGTGTGGAATAAAAGTCATGGCCTCCATCCTCAGGAAGCTTATATTTTACTAGAGTGTAGAAAATGCTACAATTCAAGGCAATGTATTTTTCTTTTTTCCAAAACATCCAACAAGGAAGACATATTTCTAACAAAAAAATTCAAGTGCTGCTAACATAGATTGACATACATGAATGCTCACTATGGGTATTGCTGATGACTTTTCTAGAACTTCAATCTGGATATCATGTCCTTGTTGCAGTCTTTCAGAGGTTCTGCATTGTTTTCAGGATAAACTTCAAAGGATCATAAAATGACCTTCACTTGAACATTCATTTAATTTTAGCACAATTCCAATTCCAGTGTCCTCTTTTCCTTTATTCAGGATCTGTAGACATGTTACTCTCCCTTATTGCTCTGTCTCCCCTTCCCAACAGTGTTTTTTTACCTTATTGCCTCGCATGTATCTTCCAGAACTCATTTTAATGCCTCCTCCCCCTGCAAAGTGCTAGGACCCTCCCTCAGACCTCCACCAAGGATTGATTTCTCTCTTCCAAAATTCCTCCACTGCGTATCTTATATTGTGCTATTTAGTATTGTAGTAGCTTGTTTGTTGACAATCTTTTCTACTATCTTGTGAATTCCTTGATGACAAGGTTGTATTTTAATCACCATCATATTATTCAATGTCTAGCACGATACTTTGCATATTTGCATGCAACAAATTTGTGCTTACTGAATGAAAACTTGGTCAAACTTCATAAATGTTCCAAAAAAATACACTAACAACAAATAGAATTAAAACATATTGACATGGGTATTATTTATTAGAGATTTTAAAGATAGTGGTTTATCTTATAGGTTATTTGCAGTGTTTTGATTTCTACTTATTTGTATCAATGTTCTCATTTAAGATGGATTCCACTGTTATCAAAATAGTAACATTTTTGTTAAAAGGTTTGTGTAATTTTAAAATAAATTGATGTAAACACATGGATAAAAGTATTTCCCTAAATAGAATAAATATATGTAATGTAAATCTTATATGTTACTGTACATCTTCAATTATTTTTATATTAATCCAGTATTCACCACCAACAAAAGGCTAATAAAAGGCAAGATTATTTATCTGAAATAAATAAGTATTGAATATTATAGAAATGGTGAAAATCAAACAAAAATAGCAGATTTGTGAAGTAGAATATATAACAAAATGCTGAGGAAATAGATGAATTACAGTTGCTGAGTACAACAACATTTACAGTTTAATTATTATATCTTACAATGTTCTTTTGAAACTTATTTATTTAGGTGTTTCTTTTCTCCATTAGGCATACACCCTTAAATATAATAAAACATATCTCTTTCATTTTGTTCTATTCCTAGGACAATATCTTGTAAACAATGGGTCCTCACATAGTATTAATAATATTAATCAAAATTCTATTTTATCATCAGCATCACATAAAAATTATAAGAAAAAAAGTCAATTAAATTGTGGCAATAAAATATTCATATTATAAGAGGGAACTCAGATATCAAAAAGCCTAAAGAATAAGCTCATTCCAACAGGTTGCATCACTCAATGTTTATACTTTTAAAATTCATTAAGTACTTCAAATGTTAATTGAAGAAAATTTAATCTGAAAATTGTTATACATTTAACTTTAAGTTATTCTTAAAACTTTTAAACTTAGATAACTTTGTTCCCTTTTGGTAATTTTCTTTATAGTTAAGGATACTATTTCCCAATTTGCACTATCAAATTACGATCCAAAAAGTATTTTAAAAGGAAAGAAATAACTTTTTAAAAAGGTCATCTAAATCAAATTTTATTACTCAAAGTTAAAGCATAATCCTTTGGATACCTTGTTAATAATTTTATAATATTTTTTCATTTTAATAACAGAACTATTATGGAATAGTCTTATCAAAAGTAGGAAATGCATTTTAGTAAATTATTCTTGAGAGTGCTATGGCAAAGAAAAAGTACAAACACAAGCACACATACACACATATGTATTAATATAGTTGTACTATATTTGCAATAATGTAGTATAGTAGCATCAGATACGCACAGATGACAGGGTATGTGTGTGTGTGTGTGTTTGTGTGTGAGAGGGAGAGAGAGAGAGAGAGAAGAGGGAGGTGTCAAATAACCAGCTTTCACATCACTAAAATGTAAAGCTGAAGAATGGCTTTTCCTTACAATTTAAAGTGTAAAATTCTCCTAAAGGATATTAAAAAATTATTCCACCTTCTGAAGTCCTTTTAGGTCAGGATTTTTGAGACATTTTAGTAAGGTAATAATTCTATATATCTACCAAAATATTCTACTTTTAAAAAAGAACTTAGAAAATATAAAGGATAAAAAAAAATCCTTTCTGTCTTATTTCCACAGTCTGAAATGCAGGCCTGGTTTATTTCCTGCATTAGAATGAACACCTCCTATTTTATTTAAGAGGGGAGCACACATTTCTTATATACTTTTGCCAAGCTTTCAGGAAATAAGCTCTTAATATCATGACATATGATCTGTGGCATTTCTTTTAGGAAAGCTTATTCTCACAGGACAACAGACCTGTCTTAAAGATAACTTTATGTATTACAGCTAATATATCATCAAAGAGCCATAAAGCTGAGAAGATGAGAGAAAATGAACATCTTCTTTTGAAGGCACTCTTGAGTATTCATGTAAAGTGGTTTAAGTGTATTTTGTTAATCACTGAATGTCACCAAGACTTTTCCAAGACAGTTCATTTATATATTACCAAATTATCATTATAATTTTCTGTATTTCCTTCTTCTATATAATCAAGTAATTACTGATATCTTAAGATTCCACAAGACAAATTTCTGGTTCATTAAAAAGGTGCTAAACCAAAGTAAAACGTTGTCTAGGGGAATTAGTTAAATCAGCTTAGCAACTGTTCTTTATATCATTGCCTATTTCATTTATGTCTCTTTCTTTCAGTTTCTGAGTCTCTCCCTCACTCCCTCCCTCCCTCTACTCACCACTTGGATGGAATTTATTTTCAGTGTAATTCCTATGTTAACGTGTAATTTCTCCCCCATAATGTTATTTCATTGCTTGAATTCAAAACCTACTCACCACACTTCTGAAACTGACCCCAGGCATGGCTCCTACTTGTAACACTTTATAATGTTGCATTAAGTCAAATATGATATTTTCCAAATAAAGCATGCTAGTATGTATTGGATATCATTAATGCCAGGCTTTATCATCTTCGTTATTGTCGTCTTCATCATTATGATCAATCAACGACCATTCCTTCAGCACCTCCATTTTTCAAGCCCTGTGTTAAGTGTTTCACAAGTGGTATAAATGCTACTTTATTCAATTCACAAAACAATTCTAAGAAAGCATAATATGACTTGAATTCTGCTGATGGGGAAAATGAGTATCAAACAGGTTAACTAATCTAATTAATTAGTCCCCAAATTATGTGACGGGTTAATATTTGAATATGTATTTGCATGTCTTCAAAATTCAGATTTCCCACTATTCCATTCTGAAACAAGGCATTTAGAAAGTCCATTTAAACAACAAGGAACTACTGTATAGCACAGGGAACCATACTCAATATCTTTTAATAACCTATAATGGAAAAGAATCTGAATAAGAATATATATATATATATATATATATATATATATATAGTGTATATATATATATATATATATATATATAGTGTATATATATATATATATATAGTGTGTATATATATATATATATAAAACTGAATCACTTCATTGTACACTTGAGACTAACAAAACATTGTAAATTAACTATACCTCAATTAAAAAAAGAAAGAGTACAAGCTAAAAAATTAAAAACTAAAAATATGCTTTTTAAATGTTTTCATCAATTATATCTATTAATTGAAACATTTTACTTCTACCAATGGCTAATTTATAACCCAAATACACCATGATACTTCAAGAGGGAAAAGAAAAGAACATTTCTTTTCTCTGACTCCCAAAGCAATATCATCCATACATATGTTCTAAAATTTGATAAAATATCAACTTGTCATTTTTTCTAGTATCCCGAATAACTCAGTAAGACTGGAACTTCAGAGTACGTAAATGTGACCCAGCAGGGAATTGCTAACATGTTAGTAGGTAAACTCTTGAGTGCTAGCATGACTCTTTCCCTATAGAAGAAGCCAGCAGTAACTCTGGGCTAGTCTGAACTTTCTCTGTTGGCTTGTGTTGAAAACTCACTTTGGTTAAGTCTCTGTAGTTAGAAGCTGGGTAACATTGGAAAGCTGCAAACACCTATTTAGTTGTATGTCTCTGCACTTGCCTAGCTCACACTTAGGTAACCGACTAGATTTTAAATATTTCAGAGGATAGACCAGATGGTTTTCATCTTACTTTTTTCCTTCTTCCTCTCTTCCTTCCTTTACTTCTTTATTTCTGACTTTCTTTCTTCCACTTATCTTTTAATGTCATTTTCTTTATCTAGTCCATCTGTCCTCCCCTCTAGTCAAGCTCAATACATATATTAAGACAAAACTTAGCACACAACATTTATTTCTTAACAGATTAATTGAATTCAACATAAGTAGCAGTAGAGCCTAGCTAAAGTTTATATTTGGTCCACCTTACAATGGATCATTTTGATATGTGCTAATCAATAAGCCAAATTTGTTTTCAAATTAAGTGTCCAAATTCAATCCATTCAGAACCCTAAATCATGACCTGTACAATGTCTGACACATAGTATGGTCTAAAGATTATTTATTGAAAGTGGAGAAATGAATGAAGAAATGAATGTTTTGAACCTTGCTCATTTAACCATGTATTTAGTTTTCACTGTGCATGCAACATATATAAGCACAATGCTGGTTTTGAAAGTAAAAATCCTCATTTGTACTATAGCCATCAATATTAATATTTTGTTTCAGTGACTGTTGAGCCAGAAAAGGGAAAGTGCATATTTACCTTAAAGAGAGGAGAAGATGAGGAAGATACCGCTGAAGCATAATAGAAAAAAATAAGCAAAATATGTAAGGAACCATAAGAAACCTTAAGTATATGAGGAAATAAATTCAAAATATCAGTTAAGTATTAAGAGTGGGTTTCCATTTGATATTTCTATTTTGATTGTAACAGATTAAATATTCTTTAATAAAGAATAACCTAAAGCAGACAATGTCTGTAATAAAAGATTAGTTCCCTAAATAAAAACAAGAAGAGTAGAAGTGAGAAAAGCCTGAAAGCAGTGTTACCTGTCAGTAAGTTATGGGAATTCATCCACTGGTGATGATGAGATTCCGACATAGAATTGATTATATATAATGAAAGACATGAGTGAACCCAAAGCTAGTTTGACAGCATTGTCAAATTTAATTTGGTTTTTACTCCTTTTCATATTTTTCCTTTTTCTTATCTTGTCTAACATAATAACCTTTGTTTCTGCATAGTTGCATTGCAAGAAGAAGAAATGTGTATCACTTCTCATAGCATATATACATTCAAAGAATGTACTTACGTTGGGTTTTTTTTTTCATCATTTATAGACTAAGAAATTTTATGTCATTACACAAGATTTAAATTATTGTGTTAAGACAGTGGAAGTGTTTAAGAAAGATAAAAATCTGCCTTCTCTGTCTATATTTCAAATAACTATTGTCCAATAGAAGTTCTATCTTATCTACTTCCTAAGGGTTTAGCTCATATGATGGATCAATAAAGCTATCTTTAGAAATTCCTATCAACATATGACATGATTATGATGAAAACTCCCTATTGCTGATAATGTGCCAACAAAAGTGTCAATGGGATAAGGATACAAAAAGATTATAGTGTTAGCAAAGAATAGCGCAAAAAGACTGTTATAATAATGGAATCCTTAACTTATACTCAGCCTCAGGATATATGGATTAGTGATGAACACTGCTGATCATACCAAAATGAACACAGTTTTCCTGAAGAGCATCATTTGTATCTGAAAATGAGAAAAATCTTATTTCTGATAAGTCAAGATCTTACAACATAGGCTGAAATTGAAGAGTATGTGGGCTGGGCTGCCATCATGTCTCCTTCCCTTCTTACTTGCCTTCTAGCGTGCTTTTCTTTTCTTTTTTTTTTTTTTTTTAATTAATTTATTTATTTATTTATTTTTGGCTGTGTTGGGTCTTCGCCTCTGTGCGAGGGCTTTCTCTAGTTGCGGCGAGCGGGGGCCACTCCTCATCGCGGTGCGCTGGCCTCTCACTATCGCAGCCTCTCTCGTTGCGGAGCACAGGCTCCAGACGCGCAGGCTCAGTAGTTGTGGCTCACGGGCCCAGTTGTTCCGTGGCATGTGGGATCTTCCCAGACCAGGGCTCGAACCCGTGTCCCCTGCATTGGCAGGCGGATTCTCAACCACTGCACCACCAGGGAAGCCCTAGCGTGCTTTTCTTATATTGATATCCTAGACCGTGTTGGTTCTACCAACACTGCTATTTCATTTAAACAGAGGATTACATTCTTTACTCACATGGGTGATTTACAAAAATGCATATAAATATAAGATGAATATGTAAGAGGCTGTTCTCTGAGAATTAAAATGAAATGAATCAGAAGTGCAAACATTTACATTACTTAAGCCACACTTTTCTAGACTCTAACACTGCCTTACCTTGGTAAGCAATATGGTGCACAACAGAAAAGATATCATTTGATCTTGGAAACAAGCATATAGGAACATAGGAACATGGATTAAAAGGCCAGAAATATCTGCATAACTGTGTGGCATGGGGGGAGAGTCAAGTCTCCATTTTTCAATGATATATGCTTTATTGGCTTGGCTAGTTGTCATCTTTCTTTCCTATTGACTCCATCTCCCACCTTTACATCTCGCCCCACCTCCCCAGTAGGTAAGCAGATAAGTAGGTAGTAGACAGACAGATGATAAATAGGCAGACAGGCCAATAGATAGACAGGTAAAGACATCCATGAATATGATGATGATGGAGCAGGGGAAAGTTTTCTTTTTTTCTGTTTTACACATGGGAACAGAAAAAGTAATCAATTTCTCTTAATCTCCATTAAAGGCAGAGAGATTTCATAGCTCAGAGCTAACAAACATCACTATTGAACAGAAGGAAATGGTGTCTTCAGAGTTCAGTGAGGGAAGAATAACCACAGGATGGGAGAAGATAAGGTGAAAGATGACTACATTTTAAAAATCTACTTCATGATTTCTGCATTTAACAAACTTGCCTGCTTAGGAGATAACTAAACTGGCACCACATAGATGCCATAGGCTTTCATAAGTGATTAACTTTAGATTTTGTTAGAAATGCAGATCAGAACTATATACTCATAAGCCTTATTTCAGGGTGACATCTAATAACATGTGACTCATAGAGGGTCCTGTAAGTTTCACCTTAAATGTTTTCTCCATTGAGTGATTTTTCCTGATTCATAGACTATATTATTTCTCCCATTTTTATTTCCTATAATACTATGTATATTTCTTAAGTATATTTCCATATTAGAATATTATCATGTTTATGCGGTCATTTAATGCATATCTTTAATAATAAAGTCTAAAAACTCTTAGAACAAAGACATTTATTTTTACTTCCCTGCAGTGTTCCAGTACATAGTAGAAATCCTGGTACATAGTAGGTTCTCAACTAATAGTTAATGATCCAACACAATGATACAACTCAATTCATCCTTAATCAAAAATACATGTCAGCTATCACTTGGAAACAAGAAGCCTAGCTACTGAACACTTTCCTTCTCCCCAGTATCTGTTACAATGCCTTTGATTCACCATTTTCCTCAAAAATTAATGATGTCTCTGTTGCCTCAATTCTCTTTATAATTTCTCTATTATCTCTACAAACATTTATCAATTTAGGGTTGCTTCTGCTTCAAAACTAGAGACATTTGTTTACAGTTAATTAATTTTAGACTTTCAAAACCTTTTGGAAGTTAGGATTCTACCAACCTATTTTTGCAGAGCATTTTTATGACACTTGTATTTAATCTATTGTTGGTTTTCGATCATCTGTATTATCAAATCCAATTATCAGTGATGGGATTTGGGGAGAGTTGTTTCCTCTGGGCATAATGTTAGTGGAGAATAAAATCTTTCCAATCATTCTACAATAAAAATTCATAGGCTAAACTAAAAAATTTAAGGGGGATAAATGCAGCTACCAAGGTTTCCTTTCTGTTCACTCAGTATTAGGAGGGAGAGAAGAGGATGTAACGCTGGGAGAACAGCAAAAAACTTCAGAAAATATAACTTATTAATCAGAGTCTTAAGTATTTACCAGATACAAAGCACTGCTTCTCCCCTCCTGGCATTCAAATCCTCACCATTTCCTTTTTCAAGCCTCGGCTAAGTTTACTATATGCCAAGACAGTGAAACTCTTGAAGATAAAAAAAAAAAAAAAACAACTACAATTGTCAACTCTTTCAGTTCTCAAAGAATAAAGAGAGCCTCTGGCTATAAAAGGGTGGTACTATTTGAAGAACATAAAGAAAAGAAAAAGAAGGCACGAAAGCATCTTTTAAAGTAACAAGATTAGACCCAAGATGGAGTCACTCACGCTAAGCAAAACGAAATTTAAGAGTTTCTTTGTCCCACTCTTCCAGAAAAGGAAGGCCAAAGGCAACCCATCAGCTCTTGTCTGCTCAGCACAGGTTAGCTCCCCCAGCTCCAATACACTGCTCCAATATAAGGAAAGTAACCCTGCTCTAACCAATCAGCAAACGTATAACTTCCTTTTTCCTACTCACTTTGGTCTATAAAAATCTCTCCTTGGGCTTCCCTGGTGGCGCAGTGATTGGGAGTCTGCCTGCCAATGCAGGGGACACGGGTTCGAGCTCTGGTCTGGGAGGATCCCACATGCCGCGGAGCAACTGAGCCCGTGAGCCACAACTACTGAGCGTGCGCGTCTGGAGCTTGTGCTCCGCAACGGGAGAGGCCGCGGCAGTAAGAGGCCCGCGCACCGCGATGAAGAGTGGCCCCCGCTCGCCGCAACTGGAGAGAGCCCTCGCACAGAAACGAGGACCCAACACAGCCATAAATAAATAAATTAATTAAAAAAAAAAAAATCTCTCCTTGTATGGCTCTTTCAAACTCCTTTCTATTTTCTAGACTGGATGCTTCTTGATTCATGAACTGCTAAGTAAAAGCCTACTAGATCAGCAAATTATCTGTAGAAATTGTTCTTTTAACAAATCTCAGCAGTTCCAAAGCCAGATCACCTGGAGAATAAGAAATCTATTCTTTGCCTTTAAGAATAAAACAAATGTAATAAGCTGGAGAGAAATGCTAGTGGTCCACATAAGCATTAGTCTTTCTACTCCTATCTTGCACTCTATGAGAGGGAGGGAAAAAAGTAAGGTCATCAAGTAATCTATCAATATATCCAGGCATGCTGACCACAGGATCACTTCAGGCTTCTGTGATCCTCCACCAAAGGCCCTGTCCACATCTATCCATCTTTGGGATCCAATAGCGGGAAGCTGCTTCTTCCCTGATTCCTTCTGGCCCAGAGTAAGAACAGCACCAAGAAATGGATTATCTTTTTCTTTCCCCCGCCTACATCCATCCTTTTGTAAATAGTACTGTAACTATATTGTCTTCAAATGATCCATAGCCTTGTGCCAAGAGCGTAAAATGGAAATATGGGGCAAATATTTCCAGGACACTCACCCAAGCTTTAATAAAAGCAATGACATTCTCATCTGTTTTTCATCTTGGGTTTATGAGGAGTACAAAGACTAATTTTAATAAAATGAGGAGTATTGGTCTATAGCGAATATTTAGCTAGCAGTCACATATAAATCCTAAGACTGTCTGTAATGTACATACCTGCAAGTGTATTTTCCCTAACTATCCTGTGAGCTACTTGAGGCTAGGTATCAAATTTTTGATACAATGCAGCTCAAATATTTGTTCCATGAATGCATAAAAGAAAGAATGAATCAATGGATATATTGCCTAAAAGTTAATGTTTCCAAGCAAAAGATTTTTTAAAAGGCAAAGGATTTGATTTTTTAGGGTTAACAGAATGTAAAAGAGTTTGCTGATTATACGTTTTCACTCAAATCTTGAGTTAGCATGAGTTCTGTCCTGTTTAAACAAAATTTCTGTATTTCAACATCTAGGGAAAGCTATTAATTTATTTTAGTTTCCCTTTTCCTTTGCCCTGCTTTACCTATTAAACCAAGACCACACCTACATGAGAGAAGAGGGACAACCTATTTTGGAATCAGCATTTGCATTGACTGTTTGTAATGAATATCCTGGTCAAGTCCAGAATTAAGGTCTGAGCAAGGGTACCATAATGAGGCTTCTCTATTCCATTCCTAGATTGCAATGTTATTGATGCCCCTTATATATCATGAAACACCAACTGTGATTAAAGAACCCTTTAATCAGAGTAACATTTCATTAAAAAGGAAAAAAAAAAAAAAAACATACAAAAATATATTACCAACTTTAGGGATGAAGTAAATTCTTTTGTGTTTGTGGGCTCAAATCTCTTTAATTAACTTTATTTTTTAAAAATTATGTTCTTTATTTTTACTTTTCTTTCCTTATTAAATCATATTTGAATGGATTTTACAAAAATTAAAATTCTACTTTTCCTAGAGGGGGCTGACACACGACTATACAACCAGCAAAGCACCATGCAGAGAGTTAAATTTTAAAAATCTTGACTTTAGATAAACTGTTGGTTGTCTTTAGGAGTCCAAAGAAATTGGAGAAAAGCTATTGCATTTTAATAACCGCTGCCTCTAATCCATCCCAGTAGTGGAATGGAGATTCTCAGAAGAAGGAAGAGATTGGGAAAAGGAGCCTGCTTTTGATAAGAGGAAATGATTCTCATAGGGTGGAAATCTATCTCGAGCACTTAAGCAATGCTATAATAAGCTCTTTGATTGGAGATGATGGAGGTACAAAAATAGCAGGACTTTGAGCAGTAAATGAAGCTAGAGAGACTTGACTAAATGCCACAGCCCCAGAGCAAAGCATATGTCTCAGGATGACTTATTAAAGAACATAGTTACCAAAGCTGCAAATAAAATTGGGATTTGGAACAAGTTGGTTATAATGTTATAATGATAACTGTACTAAGTGATAATATTTGGTGTTTTTAAAATAATTTTATGATCAGTTAACCAATATTTATTGCTGAGGTACCAGGTATAATTTTCTTTTAATTAAAGAAAATTTCTGTGCATTGCTTTTGTCTAACACCTAATTAAGAAAAGCAGTTGGCTTAAACTGTGAGTTCAGTTTGTGCCTATGATTCTTTTTCAAAGTTTGTGCCTATTAAATGCCTTATTATGCTTTGATCTTACAACGCTTTAAAAATCTCATTATGTATTAAATGGTAGAAATTTTCTTCAAAGTTTTACCTCTTCACTAAAACGGTAGCAGTAATTTCATAGTTATAAAGGTATCTGCTGAGTCAATGGAAATAATTCATTTTATATATAATGACTAAAAATACTTATAGCTATTAAATACTTAGAAACATAACTATTTTTATAATATTTGAAGAATACAATCAAGAGGCATTTGTTATATATTCAGTATGTTACATTTGGGAAGAAAAGATAAAAAACATAGAATATACATAATATTAAAAATGAATATATAAAAAAATGAATATATGAATTTTCAGACATAGTAGAGCTAGTTCAAAAATATCTTACAATTGCCTTTGAAACTGTCTTAGTCAACATATTGCTCTTTGGTACATACAAAATATGAGAATTACTCATTCTGAATGATAAAGGAACCTTCAATTAGAAAGGGTGAAAAATGTAATTGCAAAAGGTTCATGATGGCAACATGACTGTTAGTGGTATAAGGCTTAAATCTGCTAACTAATATATATATATATATTTTAATTTATTTATTTATTTTTGGCTGTGTTGGGTCTTCGTTTCTGTGCGAGGGCTTTCTCTAGTTGCGGCAAGCGGGGGCCACTCTTCATCGCGGTGCGCGGGCTTCTCACTATCGCGGCCTCTCTTGTTGCGGAGCACAGGCTCCAGACGCACAGGCTCCAGACGCGCAGGCTCAGTAGTTGTGGCTCACGGGCCTAGTTGCTCCGCGGCATGTGGGATCTTCCGAGACCAGGGCTCGAACCCGTGTCCCCTGCATTGGCAGGCAGATTCTCAACCACTGCGCCACCAGGGAAGCCCTGCTAACTGCTATTTTAAAGGGATTTATGTTCTTTTGCTACTGTGATCTATGCAGTATTTTTTTCCTTCCTTTGCATGACTTCATTATTCCTCCAACATATAATCACGGTGGCTTTTCTTTCTCTGAGCTCCTGAGTGGCTGCAAGGCATAAATGTGTCTAAAGCAAATGTGATGAAGCCCCCTCGCAGGCAGCCGAGCTCTCACTCTGAGCAGCGCTGGAATGCAAGCTTGCCTCCCGTGAGCCTTAAGGCCACAAATTACTCATTTGGAACTAAAACAATGATGCTGTTTTCTTTTGAAAACAAGATAAATATTACAACTCTAAACTGCACGAAACTACTTGAAAAGCATTATTTCCTAGTCACTTCCATGTATTTATTACTCTGCGATCTACTTCTGAACAAACATTTTAGTTATAGTGTCTGTGACTGGATCCACAAAGATTCGTGGTCAGAACGCTAGGATTTCTAGCATCTGATCTAGAAAAGGCCTTCTCAGAGTACAGATCTCAGAGGCCAGGGGTGGTTCAGTAGTAACAACAACAAAAATGGGAGGATCTAAAGGCGATGTTTATTTATTAATATTACCTCATTTTCTTTTTCCAAATAAAAACCATTAGAAAACTACCATTTTTTACCTCCATTATTCTTTAAAATGAAAAGACAATATCAACATATAAATTTAGAGAGAAAATATTCTTAATTATTCTTATTAGAATGGATTTAGCTTATGAAAACTTGCTTCATTGTTTTTATGTCTAGATTTAATATCTTATCTCTGTCAGGGGAAATCTTCATCTTCAATCTAGTTGGTGTCAGTCAGGAGCAGAAGACTAGGAAAAATAATCAGGCTTTTCTGAGATTGCAGAGGCATCATGTTCCTGTTGCAAGTTCCTGAAATCTTTAACGGAATTGAAAAATCACCTGATATAACAGCCAGAAAGAAGTATTTTCAGTAAAAGAGATACCTCTGTGTTAAGGAAAGATTAACTATTTTTGTCATATTTGAAGAATACCATCAAGATACATTTGTTAAATTTGTATTTTGAAGGAAAGTGAAAAACATAGAAGAGACACAGTGATTAAAGAATAAATAATATGAGCGATGCTGGACACATCTAGGCAGTAAGTGGCGAAAGTCCTGCTATCATGATAATTAGACTAAGAGAACAGGTAAGTGCAGCGTGGTTTGGTGAAGGGGCTGATAGAGCAGGTGCAATGGATTTATTACAGGAGCCTGTATGCTACAGAGCTACTTAATTTAGGATCACAGAAGTGCTTCCTTCTAAGTTCCAAAGGAAGAATTGGTGTCGCCTTCCCCCCACCATGGGAGGTAAAATGAATTCCAGAAAGAAGGGACATGAGCAAACCCCTGAGGCTATAAAAAAGTAAGGTAAACTTGAGGAAAGTAGATAAAGTGCTCCATAGTCTTCCCTAGAAATTAACCATTCTTATAACTGGAATTTGACCGATTAAATAGCAAGCTTGAAACGTCAGGCGGTCTACTCAAGTCAATGGCAGGTCAGACCAGCATCTATGTACTTGATTGCCTACGAAGCATCATTGAGATGCTTGACCATAGCAAGAAGGAGGATTTGTATTCTCCTCGGGGCACCCTCTATCTGATGACATTTTGTGTATATGACAGCACATCCTAACCTTCCTGGCGTCTTTAGATACGTCTATAGATTACAGGATGCCCTTTCATGGGGAAGCAGGATATGAGTAAAGGTCAACATGGGATTACTTACTACATGAGAATAATATAGAAAAAATTAAAATGGCATTGATATAAATGATATAAATTCTCTAAAGGGATTAGATCAGCTATCTCCAATAGTGACAGGAAAAATAAGAGGCCAATTGCAAACATTCTCCGCAACTTGTAAAATTTTTGCCAGCTTGAAAATGTAAATGTAAAAGAAATAAGTAAATCATTTCAAACATTCACATTAAAATATTTGATAACACTTTTAAAGAACATTTGAATGTACTATTCTTATTATGCAGGGTATTTTTAATACCAAGTATCCCTATGAGTAAGTAGAGTTGTTATGAGTTTATGAATATGTGTACCTACCTATTGACTATTTATAGAAAATAATCCTATCAAAATTATGGATTTATGTTAGCAAAAAAATTCCCTTTTATATTTAACATAAAATAGAGATTCTTATGTATCTCCCTCTTGTTTTCACTGATTCATTTTATGGCTAAATCCTCAAAAGGGCAATGAATGACAACCTTGATTTTTAGTTTCAAATCTGTTAAATAAAACATCTGGCACCATGTGCAGGTACCGTGTTTTGGGAAATTTCTACTGTTTTAGTGGTCATTGACAGTACCAAGTAATGTGTTAAACCAAGCATATGGAGATTTTTTAAGTAGATTATATATTTTCCTCAGGATTTCTTTTTAAATATAGCCTGAGCTTTCCCTTAACTAATTACAGGGACTTAGCAAGTAATAACAGTATCAAAGAAAGTGACTAAAACATGGAAGAAGACAAAACAATTGCTGCTTTGCAATGTACCTTGCAGCTAATTACATTAGACTATTAAAACTTAATAATAGAATTTATGCCATCAGCATCTGTAGTCACATTATATCTGTAACAGTGTAGGGTGTCACATAACTGAGGTTCATGATAATGAGTCCAAGTCATCAAGAAAGCATTAAATTATATTCTGTTTCATCTACTGAAGAAGCAGGGAAGCACAGAGTACAAGTTATATGTATACATGTATATATATATATGCATTTTTAAGGCTAGTATTTTAGTACTTAGTCCTGTGCCATGAGATTGTATGTATTTTCTAAGTATTATGGATGGTTAAGGATATATTATGTTATTAAGCCTTCATGCTTAAACATACTTAGAAGTCTATTTGGTTAAACTTTGTGGTTAATAGTAGTTTGAAGGATATTTTCAATTTCTGTGAAATGTTTATAATTACCAGTGGAATTACTAACATATCAGAGTTTTTAAAAGTATGAATACCCTTAGTTATTATCTTGAATATTGAAAAGGTTCTCAATGCAGATAATAGCAGGTAAAACTGGATTTGCCCCTGCATTCAGCAATCATTTACTGAGCACCTTCTATGTGCCAGGAACTAAAGAAATAAGGTTTAAAAAGTAATGTTACAGACTTTGTCTTAGCTGCATAATGCTCCTGTCTCTGCAATGGTGATGGGGAAGGTGCTAGCAGGAAACACACATTTACAATAGAATGTGAAAGGGCTTAGGAAAATCCATAAGGAATATGTGAAAACTATAAGCTTTAAGTTTCCATGTCACTTTAAACTGTTTTGTTGTTGAATTAACATTGAAAAGAAATTAGATAACCTCCAGAATAGTAAACCCTTCTACACTTTTCCTCTCCTGTGGATTTGTCCTGCTCTAGAGCTCGTGAGCCACAACTACTGAGCCCATGGGCCACAATTACTGAAGCCCGCACGCCTAGAGCCCAGGCTCCGCCAACAAGAGAAGCCACCGCAATGAGAAGCCCGCGCACCGCAACGAAGAGTAGCCCCCTCTCGCCACAACTAGAGAAAACCTGCGCACAGCAAAGAAGACCCAACGCAGCCAAAAATAAATAAATAAATTTATTTTTTAAAACAAGGTTCAGAGGTACCAAGAATAATACGGAAATCTACTATATATATATATACCTCTAAAGCTAAAATGTATATCCTTTTCTAACATTTCATGTAAGTTTGGCAATAACGTTATTTTTAAACACTTTATCATATAAATTTTATGGCTGCAAAGACAATGAGGTGCCCCCAAGAAACATTTAAATGTTTTTCATTTGTTAATTTATTTTGTCACTACTAAATATTTTTGTATATTAAAAATGACAATCATTATGGCACAACATGCATCAGACAATTTCCCAATTATGAAAAAAGCAAATACGTGAGTCAGAAATAATTTAATACTTTAAGAACTGGGATTAATTTAGATGACATTTTCATATAGCACTTTTTCTGGTTCCATTTGTTAGAGTTTAATTTACTTGCAAGGATACTCATAACTGTGCTGCATCTCCAGTATTTAGTTTAAAGGTATTTTTTAGAATACTTATTATTGGAAAGATATTTGGTGATATTTCTTTTGGAGACATTTTTATGGAAATTATAGTTCTAAAACTGTTTTACATATATACATATAAGAAAACACTGAAATTTAATTATAGGTCAAATAACTTTTCATTTAATTGCTAATTAAAACTTGGAATGGAAGCTAAAAAGCTTCATTTTTTGCTACTTTCTAATAATTACCATCAATGTGATTATATTCTTGTTTAAAGCCTATCTAAATTAGCTCATTAGCCAGCATGGTTACTTACAAACCTCAAAGAGTGAAAAAAAAAAAATCAATTTCATCGCATTTTTATACTGATCTCAGGGACCATGGCAAGTAAATTCGTCACCATCTGTGTCCATAGCCCTGTACAGTATGGCATATGTGTCACACCAATTACTATGCAAATCCCCAAATCATCCCTGCCTTAATTCCACAATGGCATTGAAATCTTATCTGGCTTAAATGATCACAAGGAAAAAGTTTATTCTTGAAATTAGTAATGCAGATTTTCCTCTAGCTGGAATTCATAGGCAGCTAATAGTCTCCTTTTTTAAAGTAGACACATTTTAAATACAACATAGTTAAATATATTCTCAAAATTAAGCAATAAAAATATAGAAAATTGCTTGGTGACCTAGTATATTAAATATGCAAAAAATGTTTAAAAATATTGTTATAGAAGTAGTTATGGCAGTAAGTTAAAAAATGGTACCGTGAAAATAATTTTGTCAATATTCTCTCAAAGTAGACTAGAATTTAATGGGGATTGTATTCAGTTTAATTTAAGATTGATAAGTGTATTAGTTAAAAATAAAGAGGATTTGATACTCTCTCTTTTTTAAAATATTGAGTGAAGGATGGCTCTCCTACTTAATTTCATTCACTCTTTTCATCTCATGCTCTTCTTGATTTTTGACTTCTTCCATACAAGCCATTTCCCAGTATCCATAGACTTCAACATGTTTCTTCAGCCTGTTATATTCTCAATCTATTATGTCCTTATCACAGAATTATTTTTCCTATGAGTTTAAAATTTTTTCTAAGCTGATTTGTGGTATTTTCCTGCTAACTCTAATTTTTCTTTAGATTATCTATGGCAGGTGCCTTTCTTTATTTATTAAGTGTTGTACTAGGTGCTTTTTACATAAATAAGAAAGAGGCAGTTCCAATCAAGCCTTCATGACTAATCTTGTAGCGCAAATAGACAAATACTCCACTGTACCAGTGCTTCCATTTTATCTATGACATTTCTCTCATCATAACACCAAAATTGCTTCTCAACTGTTGTGATTCATTAATGCAGTCATTCAACAGTGAATGAGAACCAGTCTAGCCATTTAGAGTATAATGCTGAAGAAGAGAGACAAAATCCCTTCCCTCAGGAAGTTTACGTTCTAATGGTAAAGCTGACAGAACTGGACAATAAAAAAATAAATACAGATTTTCCTCAATTTACAAGAGAATTTTGTCCTGATAACACATTGTAAGTTGAAAATATCTTAAGTAGAAAATGTATTAAATACTCCTAACTTACTAAACAACATAGCTTAGCCTAGCCTACCTTAAACACGCTCAGAATATTCACATTAGCCCACTGTTTGGCAAAATCATCTAACACAAAGCCTGTTTTAAAATAAAGTATTGAATATCTCATGTAACTTATTGAATACTGTACTGAAAGTGAAAAACAGAATGGTTGTCTGGGTACAGAATGGTTGTAAGTGTATTGGTTGTTTGCCCTCTTGATCCCGTGGTTGACTGGGATCTGAGGTTACCTTTGCCCAGCATCATGAGGGAGTATCTACCAGATGTCACTAACCCAGGAAAAGATCAACATTTAAAGTATGGTTTCTACTGAATGCGTATTGTTTCCACACCATAGTAAAGCCAAAAAAAGCATCAGGCAGAACCATCATAAGTTTAGGGATAATCTGTACATGGATTCCTGGACGGCCTTCTGTGAGGTAACAGTAAGCTCCATGAAGAAAAGTTAAGCAGGATAAGACTTTTGTGAGAGAGGCTCATTTAGATAATCAGGTAATTGAAGAAGGCCTCAATTACCACATGCAAAAGTCTGATTCCATTAACAGGTGACAATATTACAGACCATTATTTTTTCTTTGCCCCTCTAAATTTCGTTATTGAAAAATCAGAATCTTTTAATCAATTAGACACTCTTCAGGTTTTTTAAAATTCTCCAGGTTTCAAATTAAGGTGTATGTTGAATTTACACCATTATACTACAGCTTTTGGAATAAATTCCAACATCTTTACCAAGGACTCCAGTATCCAATGTTGTCCAACTTCCTCAGTCCTTATTCCTTCCACTGCATACACATGCTTATCCGTATCAATTCCTTGACGTTCACACAGATATGTCATGTATGCCCAGCTTTCTTTCTCAAGACTTTTTCACTTGCTTTTTTTCTTTTTTTCTTTTCCTGGATGCCTTCTTCCAAATATTCGTATGGCTCTCCCCTAATATCCACTCCCATTTTCTTCAGTTCTTTGTGACTGCTATGTCATCATATTTAAAATAGCAGTACTGTCAAACTCTGTGCTCATATACTACTTTCTATATATTTTTTCACAACACTTACAGCTACCTGATATTTCACATCTATTATTACCTGTTCCATTAAAATACACCCTCTGCTGAGCCAGGAGCAGAGTCTTATTCATTGCTGTTTTCTCTGCCTAGCACATAGTGGTATGTAGTAAATATTTGCTTAATAAAGGAAATAATGAATAGATATTAAATGACTTTTGTAACCACTATCATTATTTCTTCTTTCTTCTGCTGTGGGCTTAGGTGCCCATTTAAATCTCCCTTTGTAACTGTCAACTCAGGCTGTCATAACGAATTATCATAGACAGAGTGGCTTAAATGACAAAAGTTTATTTTCTCACAGTTCTGGAGGCAGGAGGTCTGAGATCAGTGTGCCAGCATAGATGGTTGAGTTCTGGTGAGAGCTCTCCTCCTGCCTTGAAGACTGCCATCTTCTTGCTGTGTCCTCACCTGTTGAAGAGAGTGAGCTCTCTTGCATCTCTTCAATTTTAAGGGCACTAATTCTTCAAGGGCCCCACTCTTATGACTTTATTTAACCTAAATTACCTCCTAATATACTCTGTTTCCAAATACAGTCATATTGAGGGTTAGGATGTCAACGTTTGAATATATGGGGAGACAAAGTTCAATCCATAGCACCCTTCAATCTTCAAATTTCTTAGACTGAAAACACCTCCTACTATAATCCTTAGTAATCAAAAGATGTTCCTTCCAAATGGTAATTTAAAGCTGTTATACTGAAACACAATTTTTTTAAAAAATCAAAAAAAAAAATATTACGCTATTCTTAACCAGTTATTGGCAAATTTAACTGAATCTTTCCTAAATAAATAACTTCACAGACTTCTGTGGGGAAGAAAAACAAACAGGAAAGGGTCTCTTTTCACAAATACAAGATAAAAAATTAAGATAACTGTTCTTTAGTAAACTGTAGATTTCATAGGTTTTCGACCCAACAATATTTTCATTATAATTATGGATAGGGGAAATCCAAAAAAAATTCAATTCTGTTAAATTATTAATCATTTATAGTGGTGAATGTCATACATATATATTCCTTCAAGTTCAGGTGGTAGAAACCTGTATTTTTAGTCACCGTTGTTTAACCTCACATTACCTCAGAAATGTCATTCCCTTGACACTTAATCATGTCAAAACAGTGAAATGTATGCCACATCTTCTGTGTGGCAAAGGTTTCTACAGGAACAACATGGAGTCATTGTGACATTTTTCTAATTATCAATAATTTCATTTCTGTGTAGGTAAAGGGCACTTGTTAAACATAAACATTCAGTTCATTTTTTGTATTCTAGATTGATTATGCAACTAGAAAAACATATGTTAAATTTTTTACATTTATTTCCTACTAATCTCTAAATTGCTTGTTCACTGTATCTGCATTTATTGTCATTAAAGACTGTATGCATGTTGGAAGAGAAATAAACTGTAAACTCTGTGAGCACAGGAATTTTTACTTGTTCAAATTTTTATCTCCAGTGTAGACATGCAGTAGATGCTTAGTGAGCATTATTAAACAAATATGTAAATGGATATAACCAATCCCATCCCAATCTTTAAGCTTTCCTGCATATTTCATAACAGGAGTCTTCTAAGGCATATTCTCTTTACTATCTTATTTCAATAGCACTTAAATTTAAATACCAATATTAATTTGGGGAAAGAAATGGCAGAATTCTAAGTCAAGGTTAACTGAGTCAGTAAGATTGTGGTTGGAGAAGATTTGGAAGGGACAATATACACAGTTTTATCTATACTATGTACTTATTTATACTGTGGGGTTAGTAAAACATACTTTGTTTATTGACATGTATCAGGTTGGAAAATTTTGTTTTCAAATAACAGAAACTCAACCCAAACAGGCTGGAATATTTAAAGAAAAAATTTAGCAGAGACATCTGAATAGCTTAAATAAGGAATAATCCTATAGCACTGTTTACCTAATTCTGTTTATGTTTTGTTTCTAAAATACATAAACTAGATTCTCCTCATGATGATAAGATGATTTCCAACAGCTTCAAAGGGCTGCATTCTTCCTTGTTCACCTTTAGGAGAAATATATGTTTCTTATGCAGAAGAATAAGGAATTTTTCTTACTCAGAAGCCCCCACCCAATATCTCCTAGGATGGACGCGCCTTTGTGTGTTACGTGATCTACAAACCATTCACAGGTTCATGGGAAGAAGCTGTTGCTGATTGCTTTAAGGCCCACACCTGGAGTTGTAAGGAATGGAGCAAGGCCCAGACTTGGAGTGAACCCTTGTTTGAAAAACCAGGGTGCTGTGGCCAAAGAAAAGGGATAATGAATGTGAAAGAGTAAAAGCAGAACATGCCAACCAATGCAGTTTGAGTGATATTCATGTCACTTAGAGCATTATAAAAGTGTAGGCTCAGGAATCAAATGACCTTAGCTCCTACAAAGAATTAGCAGTTTTTAAGTGTGAAATGTCTTTTTGCCTCACTTTTTACATTTGAAAATGAGGATGATGATAGGATCATAAGACATATAACAAAGTTTTATTGTGCATTTTAATTTAGTTAATAAATGCAAACTGCTTGGTAAATTGCCTGACACAAAACAAATGCATGATAAATGATCCTATTGATGATAATAATAATAACAACAATTGTTATTGTCATTACATGTATATATGTTCTACAATGGGCATACATTACTTTTATAATTAGCAAAATAAACATAATACCCATCTCTAGAGTATTATTGTCAGGGTTGTATACAGTAATAACCAATGTGTTTATTTCCATTATAGCAGTTGTTTTATAGGGTTATAATCATTTGTTTAGTTGACACTAGACACTTTATATTAAAGTTCTTTGAAGACAATGACTCTATTGTATTTATCTTTATAACTCCAATGGCATCTACAATGTTTGTTATATAAGAGATCCCAGTCAAACGCTAATTGAAAATGTTGACTTAAAACAAATAGACTGCCAGTTATTTCTCCAGCAAAAATGGGTTTGTT